>NC_056614.1:13864668-14039668 GCF_018340385.1 Cyprinus carpio | reverse complement strand
AAGAAAAATGGATCATTTCAACCCATACAATGTATTGTTGACTATTGCTACGAATATAACAGTGCGACTTATGACTGGTTTTGTGGTCCAGGGTCACATATAAAAAATTAAATTCACTTTACTTTTTATTACATTTACAATATACTTTCTAAAATAACCTAAAATATATTTCACTACAGGGACAGTCCCATTGACCTAGTGTGCTTATAAACAATGGTGTCATAAAATGAACCTTACCATCTTAGGACTAAACTAACCTCCAAAAAATCAGAAATCATAAGACTCATCTAAACACAAGTCACACAAATACCTTTACAGTTCCTGATCTGAATGGATCAGATTCCCTTTCACTCTTATGTTCATCAAAAACAGAACGCTATACGATGATGTGTACCTTTGTTTCTGAATTTGTTTCAGTGTACCAAGAAAAACAGAAACGTGTTTTATTGACAAAACAGCAGTCGTCTGTTGTCAGGAAATTGTGAATATATGAGGAAGAGAAAAAAAAAACTAACATTGAGAAAACAAAAGCTGTGTCAGAAGGTGGCCAACAAAAGAGTGCGGGTGAGAAGGAAATATACTTCTAGAGAGAAGTGAGACTTCCTGAGATGACAGTTACAACATTTTAAAGTCCCATCCCCCTCTCTGCCCTGCACACTAGCTGCACAGAGGCTAGCCTATGCACTGATGATTTAAATCACTCTCTTTTCACCCTTCCTCTTCCTGATATTCTGCTTTCAGTCTCTATTAGGCAAATACATGATGAACTGAGTAGCCTACAAAACTGAAGTGACTAATATGCTAAAGTAAATTAGACTTACCTCCATGGTTTTCTTATATAATGACACTTTGGTCTTCTGAATCTTTTCCATTACCCCTTCAAACTGTAAAAAGTAAACATTTGATTGGTAATGGTAAATAAAGCAATGGTACACTGGTGTCAATGGGGCGGTACAAAAGCTAAAAGGTACAAATATATATATATATATATGTTTAAAGTACTAATATGTACTCTTTAGGGCAGTGTTGCCAAGTCCGTGGTTTTCCCTTTTTTACTTTAACACTGTTGCAAGGGGGTGTTTTTCATGTCCATGGGTTTGAAGCGACTCCAATAACATGATATTTATCCCCTGGAATGCGAATTTTAGCATGGGGACCCCACCAAAAAACGTGTATTTTACCCCCGGGATGCAATTTTTAACTGGGGACCCGATTGGGCTAGTTTTGTGTAGCGATTGGGCAACCCTGATTCAGAGGTTAAAAAAAAAAAAAACAAAGATGTGCCATTTTAGCTTTTGAGACACCCCAGCTTTTTTTCTGAGAGGGTATAACTGTGTCAACACCGGACGCGTGTAGACAAGGTGTTAAGAAGCATCTTGGTATGAGTCAGTTTTTGTTCGCCCAAATTAAACCAAAGACTATAGAATACTCTTCAAAGGACTTTGGCTTAAAAGGCTTAAAATGACTTTGGCTTAAACATAGAATAAACTGTAAGCAAGTGATTGGCGGTTCTGCAAATGTAGATGAATTAAAGCATCACGCGGCATTTAACCTTTTTTCGCTGCTCCTTTTGTCGTTCTCTGAACAGCTCCATTCGTTTGGCCTCTTCTCGTAACATCCCAGAGAGCTGAATGTGCAAATTTCCGATGTTCTCCATTTCTGGGTGAGAAAACAGCATATTCATCAGTGTTCTTGAAGGTTTGGGTTTAGTTAGCAGATGTAGCAGACACTGTTTATTCCTTACTTTCTTTAAAATATATCTCTTTTTCCATGTGTCAAATATATATTTCAAGTGTTACTTACGGGCTTTTAGCTGGTCAAATGATGCCTTCAAAGTGCTACAATACCAAAGCAATAGAAAACAAAGATAAAATTGATAGACTCGTGCTCATAAACCTTTATTTGTATGCAAAAGCCAATTTATACTTAAATACATACAATATTTTCTTACCCAATTTCACTTTGCCCTCCTGTCTTGCGTGCAATAGTAATCAATTCCTTGCCGTACCGTTCCTCTGCCATCGCTCTATGAGTAGAAAACGGCATTGTTATCTAATCCAATACAGCTCGATACTTTTAACCAATGCTAATCAGTGCGTCTTGTAGAAATAAACATTAAGGTGCAACTTTCAGTTGTTACCTCATTCTTAAGAGCTCCTCCATATCTTTGCAAGCTCGTCGCCCATCGCATAACCTCTGGATAAGAGTCTCATATCCGGTGTTACTGGTGAATTCTGGGCCCTGGAACCATCAGGATTATATTATATTTCACCAGTAACAGGACTGTTTATTATAAAATGATTAGGTTGAAAAAGAGATTCCTATTTCTGCTTTGCATTTCAGTTTCAATCCTCAATCCATGGGAAGTTTCTTTCTACCTGCAGCACTGTATTCATCAAAATTAAGCCTTATTTGAAGAAGTTGCTATCTATGCAGAAATAATATGTGGTACCAGACTGTCTGAGGTGGTTTAACCATTTAATCATTTACTGTGTTTACAGACATGGAATGCTATTAATAATATTAACATGGAATGCTCCTTCGATCTTAACAATCTTACATTTGCAATAGAAACAATAGTAATAATTTTACATAACTATAGAATATATTTTACATGCACCCTCAGCACTGAACAGCACTAGCATGGTTTGACAGGCAAATCAACCCAGAAGTTGCTTTGTAGATAGATGCTCTGACAATACAAGATCAAAGCTAAAAAAGGGTAGAGCGGGCACACAGTTAACCGCTCAACAGGAAGCCCACAGATCATCTCCATGACACAATATGAGGTAGTCTAAATATAAACACTCAACCTTCAAATGTAGCGAAGATATTTTTTTTGTTAAAAAAGGCCATGGCAAAAAATTCCATTCCTAAAAATCGTACATCAAAATCTTAAAAAAATCATTCTTATTTACAGAAACCGTAACTCCTAATACAAAGGAACGAGAATGGCAGTGCACAAAAAATACTGAGATCTGATAAGTGCTCCAAAGGTATTGTGATGCTGGTGAGTTATTGGAAGTTAAAGACACATTAATAATCTATGCTGTCACACACCATATGCAGTTTTGTTAACCTCAGGCATGTCAGCCCTAACAGACAACAACGTTCAATCTAGTCTGTCAAAATAGCTCAACTCATGTACTTACCCAAAAAGAATCTTTGAATTGTAACGGTGTCATTTCAAAGGCTGTTTTTATGATGTTGCAAGCACACAGAAGGAAACAAAAATCGGAATTAAGAAAAATGAAAGAAAGAACTGACAATACCATACGCAGGAAACCACTGTTCACAGTACACCCGTAATGCTCAGGTTTGACTGAGATGAGGAAGCTCTCTTATATGTCATTGACCACAGAGAGCGTGGCTGACAGATAATATGCATGCATTCAGCAGCCATTTGAATACTAGATAGGATGGAAAATCTAAAACAGTGGGCTTTTGAAAAATATTAAGAGTCAGTCTTTAGCTGTCGAAGAGATTTTGAGCAAACAAACCATTGAAATCTAAGTAGAGTTGAGTTGTGTTGTTTCTTCATACCTGCAGAAATAGCGAGGTGGTAGCAGTTAAATCAAGACACAGACCTATTGATTTGAATATCTTTTGGCGACAGCAGAGCAACTGTGTGCGAAAGCTACGGCTGAAATCCACTCCTATGTGTTTCTTACTAATTTTGGGATGCTGATTTCAAAAATAGTGCTTGTTTTGTTCTAGCATGTCCCACTTTCTCATAAAATGTGCTTTTCATAGCATTTCTGCATTTGACAACCATTTGTAAGGTGAAGAAATCTTGTATTATCCTTTAAAGGGATACTCCACCCCAAAATGAAAATTTTATCATTAATCACTTAGCCACATGTCGTTCCAAACCCGTAAAAGCCTCGTTTGTCTTTAGAACACAATTTAAGATATTTTGGATGAAAACCGGGAGGCCTGTGACACTTTTGGGAACACTTTTTGTAAGCGAAGAAAAAAAAAAAAAAATGACTTTATTCAACAATTCCTTGTTTTCTTCGCTTACAAAAAGTGTTCCCGTCGCTTCATAAAACCCAGATTGCACGTCTGATGGCAGATGGAGTATTCTGAAGACGACTTTCATACCTTTTATGGACCTTGACACTGTTATGGGACAGTCACAGGCCTCCCGGTTTTCATCCAAAATATCTTAAATTGTGTTCTAAAGACAAACGAAGCTTTTATGGGTTTGGAACGACATGGGGGTAAGTGATTAATGACAAAATTTTCATTTTGGGGTGGAGTATCCCTTTAATCACAAGATAAACTGACATGAATACATGATTCCTATCCTCCACTGAGCCAGGTTTTAACTATTTGTTCAATTCTCAGCTGATTTTCACTTGTATGAATGATTCTGGAAACATTATTTTATGCTTAATCCTGATGTCAAGGTTAAAATTGCGGCCTGTTAAAGAAGAAATGCAAACATGACCCTGACGTTTTCTGCTACTGTACATCTTTGGGTGTTTTACTACATCCAAAGAAGTGACATAAAATTGCAGATTTTATGAAAAAAAGAAAAGCTTATTCATAAACTTGAATAAACATATTTTTCATATTTTTTTGCAGCTTGTTAGTTATTCATTTTGAATACTCTTTTGTCATTACATGCAAACCTCTTGTTGATATGTGCATTAAAACTAATGTTATTTTGTGAAAATGATGGAAAATTTTTATTGATATTTTTGAACTCAGCATCATTATGAGCTCATCATATCATTTTTGCAAATCAAGATGCAGGGCTGTGTAACAGTAGTGTATCAGTTACATGTTATCTAATAAAAATTTACTTGTAAAAACTCAAGTAGTCTTTCTTTGTGGCCCCATAAGAACTATTTATAAAAGGTTCTAACTATTACAGTTCATCATGTGGCACATGAAGCTGTCTGCCGTAATCAGTCACTTCACTGTTCATGAAAGTGTCTTGGTTTTTTAAAATCTCCACTTCCGAGAGTCTTCCATCACCATCTTGGTCCATTTCCTTGATCAGATGAATGGCTTTTCAACATTCAAGGAAAAAAAAAAAAAAGTTTAGAACATCTTGTTAAGGATGTAAACAATACATTAGCGGACAAATGGCACATTGACTGACTTCTTCCCGTGCCGAGCCATAGCTGTTGGGAGCGACCCAGCGGAGCTGTTCATCCCTGTTAAGTTTTCCATCCTTATCCTGGTCATAGAGATCTTCAAAGCGCACCGTTTCCTCAACCTCCCACTGCGAGGGCTCTTCCTGCTCTAACACAGACAAGCAAACTTGCAAACTTACACGTTTCTGATAATAATTTACTACACTCCTGGAAAATAACTAGATGTAACACCTCACATAAATCTGTATAGCAAAAGAACCTAATGGTAAAGTATTTGATTGATGTAAGAATGCACAATATATCTGTTAAAAAAAAAAAAAAATTCAGACAATACAGTGCAGAAATTTATTTTCCCCCATTTATGGGTTATTGGACTTTTTTATAATCACTAGTGTAATGACAGTATATACTGTTATTTATCCTAACATAGTCATACCATTTGCTCTGAGATCTCCAATGAATTCACTCAAGCTGATGAATCCGTCTTTATCCAAGTCATATTCAGAAAGCACATCTTCAATGGCAAAATCCTGGGGTAAATGCAACCACAAAGCACACAGTTAACATGAATGTTTAATCTCTAATTTATTGCATCTTCACTTTATACTTACAGCCATGTGGTCCACTTCAGATGGATGAGTAAACGCAAGGAACTCAGTTAAGTTCAAGGCATCTGAGCCATCCATATCAGCAAAGTCAAAACGTCTTTTTTCCTTTGCATGGAGCTGTGAGTGAACAAAAAAAAAAAGTTAAATCACGCAAGACCTTTCTTTGCTGTTTCACAATATGAAATCTTAATAAATTATGCAACATACAAATCTGAGAGACTCCTCCTCTGGGTCTTTAAGAACAGCATCTACGTCAACTTCCACAGTATGACCATGCAAGACCATATTGTATTCGTCCCAAGATACCAGACCATCATTGTTGGAGTCAAACTCAGGGAAGCGCTCCTCAGCATCATCCAACGCATATGTCCTGTACACCCTCTGTATCCATAATGTGATTTCCTCTAGAGAAGCAGCAGAAAACGTATCCAGAAAATAAAACCAAAAAAATATAATGATTTCTGAAGGATCATGTGACACTGAAGACTGGAGTAATGGCTAATGACAATTATGAGAATGAAAAACAGGAATATATTACAGTTTCAAATCTTGAAATCAGAGACAAGACACTGGAGTCAATCAAACCCAAACTGACCTGGAGTCAGGTATTTATCAGAGTTGGTGTCAATCTTCTTGACTATCTCCACCAGTCGCTTTCGCTGCTCAGATGGGCTGAGTTTCTGTATTTCATCTTTGTCCTGAAAAACAGTGATAGTTAGCTGGTAGAATGAAACTGGATTAGAAACTGGATTATTAGGAACCATAGTGTTGATACCTCGGAGCCGAGGAACATATTTGCATTATGTTCATGGTTATGTTTGCCTAAATGATCCTCTTGGACGATTTGTTTTCCAATTGCTCCTGATGCACAACAAGCCATCAACAGGAGAGTTGTGTATCTAATCTCTAAACCTGACGAACACACAAACACAAACAAATTAGACCCCCATCGTTGATCTTGAGTGCCCTCTTGTGATGGAATGGGCTACAAATTTCCAAAGAACAGAAAATGGGTTCAAATTATTGCAGTCTGTACCCAGAAAATGAATTTAAATAAAACTATGACTAACACACAGTATCACATTTTGTGGTGACATGATTATCTGATATTGTGGGACGCATTTTAGTTTGCCTGTCACTAACCGCGAACTATTTTTACTTTAAAAACCAACTACAAAACGCCGAAATTCATGACAAAACTAACACTCTTTAGTCTTTTTGTTTAAGGCAACCATAAGAAGAATTCACCACACGTGTTTAAGAAGCAAAACACTTACATTTAAAAGGCCGATAGCCCAAGTTTCCAGCTGAACTTGTTGCCATGGTGCGCTGCAGTCATCTGTACTCTCGCTCACCGGTTTCCTGTGTGCACAACTAATTTCTTACTGCCACCTGCAGGCCTGGAGGACATGCAGAGTCTCATACCATATACAAAATTAATATTTTTATATTAGATCAAGCAAGAATGAAGAGGTACAATTTGAGCGATTCTGATTCATGTGGGAGTGGAGAAAAATAAGGAAGCAGATTTTTAGTTTTTTTTGTTTTATGAGAACAACAGAAATGGAAAACAATGTAATACAGATACAGTATATACAAGAGCAAATAGGGTGCAACTTTATACAACAAACTCTCACAATGTTATAGGCTTTACATAGCATTTTTACCTTAACGATTGTGTAAAACAAGTTTGAAATAATTTTTAAATTTGATTTGGAGTCAGACCATGTGAAACTTTCCCATTAAAATTGTTTCCCAGTTATTATTATTTTTGCTATTATTATGTACTTTGTTGTTTTGTTGTTTTGTTTTGCGTTTATTAATGCAAAACTAATAAAATACTTTTAAAAAAAATGAACTATTCGTTGTGTCAAACTCTTGAGAAATTGTCGAGGAAAACATTTAGGTGAAGCGAGTAATGGAAAGGGTTGAAGTTGATATGCAAATAAATCGCATAGCATAGGCCTATAAAATATTAGATCCATTGTCAGTGAAGGTGCAAATTCATAAAATGGCAACACTGACTGTTGTGATACAGAAGCAGGGCAGACATTGCAGGTTGTCAGTAATATAAACACCTATATCAGAGCTGGGTAGTAACTGATTACATGTAATCTGGATTACATAATAAGATTCCAAAAATTAAGTATACTTGTAATTAGAGTAAATTACATTTTAAAATACTCGTAATCAGACTACAATTATTTTTTATAGATTATATGATTACATATTATTCACACAATAGCAATGAATTATTCATAATTTATTGATTCTATCTAATTAATCTTTTTCATCTTTTAAATTTTCCTTTTTAAAATAGCCTGCCGCTTATAAACACTCAGAAAGTCCAGTTTTGGCATTCACACAGTCATTAGTCAGGTGGCTACACAGCATTTGACCATTAGATTTACAAACATTATTTCAGGTTTAAGAAGTGTTTCAACATTGCATCAACTACTGATGAACACATTCGTTTTTATTTGAGTTAGCAATCAGTAGGTTATTTAACCATGTATTATTATGAGGCGTTTGTCTTTCAAACTCATTATTTACATGTTAGCTAATGCAGACATTCCCAAACTTTTTGTCATCTGAACCTCTTTCACCTAATGTATATTTACTTTAAAGGGGTGGTCAACCAGCTATTTTCGAAAGTTTGATTGTGTTTATGGGGGGCACTGTGAAGTGTTCATGCTTCCTTAAATATATATATATATATATATCATAATATATGTGAGCGTACTGTGTATATTTATTATGTATATATAAATACACACACATGCATGATCCAAAATAAAAATATATTTAAACAAAATATGTAAACTTACTATGTATATATAAAAACAAAAAAAAAAAACACAAAAATTAATAAAAATATTTATATATAAAACATTTATATTTATACATAATATAAACTATTTATAAATAATATAAGAATATAAATATATAAATGTATATACATGTAAATATTTTCTAAATATATAATTTATGTGTGTGTATTTATATGGGCTGATAAATATACCCTGTACACATACATATAATATGTAAACAAAACTTTTATTTTGGATGTGATTAATCGTGATCATTTGACAGCCCTAATATATATATATATATATATATATATATATATATATATATATATATATATATATATATATATATATATATATATATATATATATATATATATATATATATATAGGCTATACCACTGTTTCCATTCTACTAAAATTGTCGGACTTCCTGGTTCTGTGAAGCCCATTCCTCAGAAAAGTGGAATTATAATCAAGGATCCCTTTAAGTAGGCTACCCCTGAGATTTGAAAATAAATATTTGAATAATTATCACATTTGCATGTTCTCTGACATTGGTTAGTGGTCATATGTCATGCATGTAAAAAAATATATTTTTTTTTCTTTTGTATTAAGTTTTTTTATTTGATTGTTATTTTAAAATAATTTATTTAAATTTTACATAATTTATGATTTAATTAATTGTTAGCTTTTCATTAAACTCACAAACCCCCTTTAGTTCCTTTACGAACCTCTGTTTGGGAAACCTTGATGTAATATAATGTTTAATAGACTACACTTCATGTTGTTTATTACAATGAATGGAGTATATATTCTTACTCTTAATATTTTTATATCATATGGTACAAGATTATCCTATTTAAATCAATGTGATAAATATGTAAGGACAAAAGTATTCTAATCTAAAAGTAATCAAAAAGTAGTCTGATTACATTAGGCTACCTAAAATGTGTAATGTAATGAATTACGTTACGTTACATTACGTTACGTTACTGACTACAATTTTTGTAATGTAATTTGGAATCAGTTAACGGACCACAATTTGTAAGTAATCTACCCAGCTCTGTGGCATTGACGCGTTTTTTTAGTTTTGTGTGATTAGTATCCGACAACCAAAAGAAGAGTAGACCTGCTGTGTTTCTGACCTCCAGATGTCGTTGTTTCTCTGTAATCTTTACACGCTGATCTCTAGCAGGAACTGACGTTTGTGTCTACGACTACATGAGCAGATTTTCCAGCTGGAGGAAAATGTCCAGCGTCAAAGATCGGAGAGTCTGAAGGTGGGAATCGTCTTTTATTCACACAAACTCTTAGAGTTAATTTCAGTTTACCCGTCCGCTCTATTCGTCTGTCTAACGTTACCGGAAGTATAGTAGCTTGTCCGAGTACAGTTATTTGCGTTGTTTGTTTTTCTTCTGCTTGTGTTTTCACTTTTGTTGGCGCGTGAAGTGCGCCGAAATGCCGAAACATTTGCACAAACATTGCGTAAAAGTTTCGGAAACGACTTTCTACGAGAGATCTTGTGTTGTTTTGTTAACTCGTAGGTTTATGAGATGTTTTGCAGTGTCGCGGCAGAATATTTACCGTGCTGACAGCAATATTTGATTAGAAATATACATTTTTATTTATTGGCAGTCTAGACTGGTGTTATGGTATTGTGGCTTGTTTGATTATCTATTTGGTTGCACACTTTGCATCCTTTATAAACTTGGGTTCGATTTTTGAAATGTCTTTCAAACAGGTAAGTCGGGGTTGCAATTCTATTTTGAACAATATTTCATATAATAAATTCAGTAAATTCCTGCTGAGTTCAGAACAGGTTAATGAAGGTCTGTGATAAATATATAACACTTCTTTTTTCCAATAGGATTTTAAATTAATTATGTCATTCTCTCATCTGCTTTTAAAGTTAAAATCTTATTGCTGAAGTTTTTATGCATGGAAATATAATGCATCCCAATGCATTATTTACTTGGATAGCAATTCTAAATTTTTTCTCATTTACACCAAGCTGAAATGGCACAGTTGATAGTATGTGTACTAATTATAGTCTCTGAATGTTTCTAATAGGAATAAAAGCTCTTTTGTATGCCACTAGGAGTTAATGTTGTTGTGGTAACTGACTGGAGAAGCAGGTTTTGTCTTGTTTTTTGCCTTTTGCCAAGGATAACTGAAACAGGCTTGTGTAATTTTGTGGATTCGGCACATATGGCTTCTTTAAAAGTTCAACTGAAATGGTGGCATGCAATCGTGTTGTTCCTGCAGTGTTGCGTCATTGTATTTATATGCATGAATCATGTGCCTTGGGTATGCTAGCTGGATATGCATATTTAACTTATTTTTTTGTCTGTCCTGCAGTTGTTTTCTGTCACGCAAACACACTATATTGTGATTACTGTAAATGGAATATGTGTAAGGACAGCTTTCACACATTACAAATGCTGTATTGTTTTGTCTGTCATCCATTTACCCTTCTGGACATTCTCACCATCTTGGGAACTATTTGTCTTCCCTTGACATGTTTGCAAGTGCTTGGAAAAGCATCTCAAACTAAACTCTGTGTATTTCAGACTCATGCTTTATGTTCAGTCTGTTTCTGCAGTGTAAAAGTGAACCAATGTTCATAAACTGACACGCTGTCATTTAAAAGCCATATGCTTTATCTAGTTATTCATTTCTGTCTTGAGCGTGACTTTCTGTACTTTGAACAGCTTGCACTTAAGCTTGATAAATCATTTTATTGTAAAATACCAAAACATTTTTGCTGACTTCTGTTATGATTTGACACCACGTTTGAAAGGCTTTCCATTCGGGGGGTTTCGAATGCATAAATAAGTGATGTTTGTCAAAACAGTCAGGCGTGCACCCTGCGGGGTGAGAACCGTTCCCAGGAGGTTTGAGCTGCAAAGATTTGATCACTTCGAGAGCACAGAATATGCCACCTGCTTTTATACTTAAATGTAAAATTTGATATGTGCATATATATATATTATATTATATATATATATATATATATATATATATATATATATATATACAGAGCTGGGTAGATTACTTATTAATTGTAATCAGTTACTGATTACAGATTACATGACAAAATTTGTAGTCAGTAATATAATCTCTTAGATTACACATTTCTGGTAACGTAATCTGATTACTTTTGGATTACATTTAGATTACATTTGTGCTAACCCTTATTTGATATCACATAAACTGAATTAGCCTAATCTCGTACTATTTGACAGATACAAAGAAAAAATATAGTCCAAAAAATATATTTAATTCACCAACAAGAGCCACAATAGCTTCTTTTTAAAGTGCAATGTATGGACAGTTAATACTTACAAAATACTAACACTAATGTACCTTGCTGTTAGTGTTTGCTAGTAACACTGAATAAAACAAAATCACATCTTATGATTTTAAAGCATATTTACTTATAATTAAGTAAATTTAGAAAACAGCTACATTACAAAAACCAACATTGAAAAACATGAAATTCACAACAATATAATTGCTAGGTCAAATATTTAATAAAAAAAAAAACTCTAAAAGTGTATATGACTATATCAATGAAAAACATCATTCATATATATATATATAAATATATATATATATTTATTTATATTAAAGACAATTTCTAAGTCCAATATTTCATCTCAAAACACCTGAAGTGCATAAGGTAGTAACAATTAAGAAAAATCAACATTATAAAAAAAATATTAAAGAACATGAAATTCCCAGCAATAACTTTGCTAGGTCAAAGATTTCAGTGAACAGCAAATTCATCCTTGGTAGGCAGAGCTTACACTGAACACTGACATTTTTCCTATATTTTTTTTTTTTTTTTTTTTTTTTTATGAAATGATGTCAGTACATCCAGTGATTAAAGGCGCGAAAGACACCCCTCCCCCTCTCCGCCAGAAAAACTTGAAGAATCATGAACGTATATAAATGGCAGGTTTATTATGAAAAAAATATAAACGTTAAAAATAAGGAAATTTAGGAGAATCAATGATTTGTAAACAACTTATTACCATTGTGTAAAATATATGTAATCATGTAATCCATAAAAAAGTAACTGTAGTTGATTACGAGTATTTTAAAAAGTAGTTTACTCTAATTACAAGTACTTGAGTTTTGGAATCTGATTACGTAATCCAGATTACATGTAATCCGTTACTACCCAACTCTGTATATATATATATATATAACAAGTGCAAAGTCTCTTCTGTGAACAGTGGTCAGAAGAGACCGACACCTCTGGATTGCATGCTAGAATCCTCACTGTACACAATGGCCTTGATGAATATTGATAGCCAGACTTGGCAGCATTGATGCCTTTGTAAAACTAAATCAAATTGGATGAACATTTCCCAACATATCTTGGTGTGTGGTGTGTTGTTCTTGGATTATTAGTGGTAGAGGTTGGCGGTATCACCAAAAATTTGTATCACTGTATGAGTAATTTTATGTTATGGTAATTATATAGATAAGGCTTTAATTATAATTGCTGGAAATTCAACAAAAAATATTTGTATAGCTATTTTTTTAAGAAGATTTGCAACATTGCAAAAACAGCTGTTAATTTATATAGCGTCTGCATTATTCAAATGAATCTGATTACGAAATTAATATTATTAAATGGATAGGTCAAGCTATAAGTTCTGATTGTATAAGCAGCATTTGAGGTTGTAAAATAGTCTATGAATTTAAACCTGCAAATGTACATCAGCTAAATTCTTTATGAACTCCAATCCTTGATTATGAGACGTGCTCAAAGCCATTGTAAAATACTCCGTAAACACACACCGCTGACCTCATTACAACAGCAACTATATCATCAGCATTTAGCAGAACATCCATTCTGCTAAATGTTGCTGAAGAACTACATTGTTTGGCAGAAGAATTTTTTAAATTATTAAATTTTTGTTGTTGCGCCTGAACGTCAGTTAGGCCTAAATCTTTTTACTAATGCATTAAGTTGCTTGTCAGCTGTAATCAACTAAACTCTGCATTGCATTGTGTAGAACACCCCTAAATGACACATTCCTGTCTGTCTTCACTCGTTAAAGACACATCTCTGTGTTTTTTCATTACTCCTTTTGTCCTCATTAAGTAATATAAATTAGTCCTGCTCTTTTTTTTGTGGGTTTAGCACCTAATCAGTGAAACTGTGAATGAGGAGCTTGAAACCCTATTCTGAGTTTGCAACTAATTGGTTCCGTTTCAATTGCAAGCTGGCATGTCTCAGGCCTGCAAGGCACAGGAAAATGTCTGGTATGTGCTTGTAACCGCCTGCCATTCACCCATTAAATCTAGATTTTGACACGCCCTAACTGGCCACTCACATGAACTGTATTTTCCTGCTGACGTTTTGAGCATTTCGTAATCTAAAGACTTCCCATATCCGAGATATTCATGATGCTTTTGTCAGAAATCCAAAACGTGTGATTGTTGGATCGTAACATGAAAGATTTTCCATGATCCTGTCATATATGACAGCCTTGTGCGTCTTTTGTCAGGCTTGATTTGCTGCTGAGTCAGTTTTCTATTGCAAGGTTTAGGGTTGCATTCACCCGTCTTTTCATGTTTTGCAAGGGCTTTCATACTGAACATAAGAGCAAAAAGGATTTCCTTCATTTGATTCATGTCAAAATGTCACGCTAGTGTTGGTGCATAATGGACTGGATCCATTACTGTGAGTGAAAGAAGCTCATATTTGTAATCACACCATTGTGAACAGGAAATTTGATGGTTAAAAATCCCCCGGAGTGACTTATATTGACCACATTTACAAATAGCAATACAAGTGCATTGGTGGTGAACATGCAGTTCATCTTTTGAAATCATTGAGTTCCTGATACTAAAATGTAATATTCTCTCAATTTCCTCCTGTAGGCACCTGTTGTAAAGTTCCTGTCGAACCCAGTGGTCTCCCCATGTACATAGCAAGGCAAAGCTGACACCATGGCCCACATATCCAGTGGCAATGGGTTTAAGTTTGACAGGCCAGCCTCTCCAGGGGTGGTCCGGCCCAAAGGGGTTGTGGGAATGGAGGAGGCTTTACGAATGGAGGTAGAGGCCTTGAATAAAATCAAGCGTGAGAAAAGGCACACACTACCAGCCACAGCGCCTTCTGTTAATCCCCTTCCCAATCCATCAGTGCAAACATCCACTAGCCGGCAAGAGAAAGACCTCATTGTGTTCTCGGAATCAGAAACACAGAAGAAAGAACAAAAAGACAAATTTGAAGATATCGATTTAGAGAAGCTGACCAAGGAGGAGCTGGAAAAGCTGCTTCTGGATGACAGTTTTTGTGTCAGCCAAATGACAAGACCTTCCTCTTTGCTAGGTTGCAATCTCAGTGCATCTTATCCTGGAGGACATGCGTTCAGCCCTTCTTCTTTCCACTGGACGCCCACCCCAACACACGCACAGACTCCCATCTTCCCCTCTGCTCCCTTCCCGAAGCCTCCGTGCTCTTTCCAGAATGGTTTTAGTCCAGCTTTGTCTACCTTTATTAGTCTGCCGGCCCAACCAACCTCCTTCCTCTCCTTTACACCAATCCAACCACCTGCTGCTCTGGTCTACCCACAGCCTGCCATCACCCCGGAGATGGCCAAGCTGTTTGACAAGATTGCCAGCACTTCGGAATACTTGAAAAACGGCAGGTCCTCCAGCATGGAAACCGAATTGGGAAGTATCAAGTCCCTGGAGCCCATGCCTCAACCCTCAGAACCTCCCAGCATTAGCCGTTTTGAGTGGCTGGACCTGGACCCACTCAACAAGCGAAAGGAGGTGGAGGTAGAGGAGGCACCCATTGTATCAAGTGGACCTTTCGTAGAGGAGTCTGGGACTGCTAAAGACCCATGGGATGCGGTTCTTCTGGATGAACCTGAAGTTGTGGATAATGGCAGTCCCTCGGCACAGGTGAAGAGCAAGGTGGCTTTAGCCACCCAACCTCGAAGAGCATCAACAGGGGCGGCTGTAACAAGAAGCCAGTCCCTAAACATACCTGCAACCTCAACGGATCATAGCCCAGGCAAACAGGTAAGAGGAACATCCTTTCTGCTGACCCAGAACATGTTGGCAGCACTGTTTGTTTAGAAGTGATCACCACATCCTCTTGTGCAGAGTTAGAAAAACCTGCAATGGGGTTTGTAGGAGGAAGTAGAAATTATCCCAGCCAGGTATCATCAAATTCAAACCCATTGCATCTAATGTCCACATAGTGATGAACTAAATGTATATGCTGTTTCTCAATGTAGTCAACAATACATATTTTCAAAATCAACTATATATATTCCATTTATTCTTTCCCAAATTCCATTTTTTTCTGTTTTTATTTTTCTGGATTCAGCTTTTTTTCCATTACTTAACCCCCAGAATCCTAATTAAATGTTAAATTAAATTTAGTTTATTAAAGTTAAATTAATTTATTCTTCTAATGTCTAATTAATTGAGATCATTAAACTTACATTTAAATAGCAATTTATTAAAAGTTTGACAAAAATAACATTTTAAAGGCTCTATGAAATGTTTCATGTTTATCTCAAGTTCAATTTTATTTTTACCAAAACATTTTACCATAATATTTTAACCAAATATTATTTATCAAAAGCATCTCTAATTAATTGATTTTGTTAAAATAATAATAATAATAAATTATTATTAGTTTGTTTATTTATTTTTTCCAGAAATACCATTGTGTTTTTAAATTTTTCTGCTAAATAATTATTCTGGTAAATATTCTTTTAAAAGTAATGTTTTAATAATAATTTTGTTAGTAGGACTATTATTACATTAAGTAATATATTTCTGTCACAGTTTCTTCAAGTTAAACTGAACCGAACGAGTTGCTGTGAAGAGCATAATTTTCTTTTTGTATATGAATTGATGCTAGTTTTACTATTAGGGATGCAACGAGTGTTCGGCATCTGAAGCGAAAAGACAGAATAAATTGTACCGAACAATGATGTGACGCGATCAGATAGCAACCAGTGAAGAGTGAGAATCGTGCGCTCTTTATAATGTAACGAACATGTCTGCAGTGTGGAAGCATTTAAAGCTGTCTGAGAAAGATGCAGAAATCATTACAAGCACTGACAGATATTAACCGAAATACACACAAAAAAATATATTATTACTATAATCTTGTTAGCCAGGGTTCAAACTACAAAACAAACCTCAAAAAATTATACTCTCTAATACGTGCACTTATTGCATGTATTCCGACAGCGCTGCATGAACTCGCTGGGCTATTTGCTTGTTAACCAGGGTTAAGAGTCCAAAGTGAAACAGTGTTACTCATCAGTTGCTCAGTCACAATTTTTACAAGGGATGTGACCATGCGATACGTACAACGTATTCGTAATGAAACCTGTTTATAAGAAGCATTGAGGTCTTCCTGCACGTTTCCGCCAAAATAAAAGTTAAGAAAAAGCAAGAACTCTATCAACATTCATAAATGTTAGTATTGTAATTTTACTGTTGTTCTGTAAAATAAAATAAATCGTAAGAAAATAATAATGATAATCATTACAACAGCTCTGTTAATACATTTATTATAGCATTCACACATAGTGTTCAGATTAGGATCTGTAATATTTTCTAATGTTTTAAAAGAAGTCTCTTCTCAGCAAGGCTGCTTTTAATTGTACAGTAAAGCTGCAGTTCTCTGTGATATGACAGGAAGTAGAAGTTAAAAATGTGTGCGTATGGTTTTCTTATTATTATACCATGCCAATGTGGTAAATGTCTTAGCAAAATTTTCTGCTGGGGCGATTTGCATCTTTCATTTTTGGTTTTGTTCCTCATGGTTGGTTCCTTATCATATTCTAGCCAAGTTCTGGTGCTTAGTCGCTTTCATTTTACCACCGTTTTATCTAAACCTCTTGCTTTATCGTTGGTCTTTCCTCAGAAAAGTTGTAACTGATTGCCAAAATAAAGAACGGCTTCCTGCGAGGAATGCAAATCTTTGATTCCTTATGAGGAGGGTGTGTAAATGTGGTTTTTTTTTTTCCCAGAAATCCCATTTCCTGTTTCATTATGTTTGTTTCTGAATAGGACAATTGGCTGTTGTCACACATTTCCCACAGTACTTGAAGAATTTGTGACCGTAACTTCTACAACAGGGATAGCTTTCATCTAAGGATAAAATAGAGGGGTCAGAGGGTTCAGTCTTTGCACTTCCTCATTTCAAATGTTAGGACTATTACTATATTTCTGAGTCACACATCAGGTCTAGTTCATACTCAAGTTAACACTGTCCTAGCTAGTATTCTGTCTTTGTGTGTGTGTGTCTATAGCGAGGACTGCTGCTGGTCTCATTAGCAGAGACAAGCCCCAGCTAGCTGTTTTTGCCCCATGGGTTCTTCACTGACATGCCTGCAGCGGGGCCGTGCTGCTCCGGGTTGCCATGGCAGCTCTCTTTCGGAGTGTGCGAAAGTGCAACGAAACTACTTTGAGCTTTGGTTTTGGTGTACAGTTACTCTGCTTCACCACACACAACACCAGCATCAGATACTCTTATCACAAGCCCTGGATATTTCAGCCCTTATCAGCACACACATCCCAAAAGACCTGTTTGTTGTCGGTCTTGGTGGAAGTGTAATCTTGTGGTTTGGGTTACATCAAAAGTGGTTTCTCTTTTGAGTATGGTTGAAAGTATTTAGGATTAGTAGAGGAAATGCTTTTTTTATATAGCATATTTTTATTACACAGCGTTCATAAGGCATGGCCAGATTATGCATTATCTCCTGATGTAAACAAATAAAGTATTGGTGTCAAAGGTTGAGTTTTATGTTAATATTTACACAATTTAAAAAAAAAAAAAACTTTGTAAAAATAAATAAATTAAATAGAATGCAAAAATAATAAAATATGTAGATTATTAATATAATATGCAAGTAGGCTATAGTATATAAACTAAAGTTTAATAGGTTGGGGTCAGTAATTTTTTTTTAAATGTTTTTAAAATAGTCTCATACGCTTAGCAGGGCTGCATTTATTTGATACTAATACAATAAAAACATTAATATTGTAAAATATTTTTAGAACTTAAAACAATCAATTTTAATATATTAAAAAATTTAATTTATTCCCGTGATGGCAAAATTTTCTGCAGCCATTACTCCAGTCTTAAGCATCACATGATCCTTCAGAAATCATTCTCATATGCTGATTTGGTCTTTAAGAAACATTTCTTATTATCAATGTTAAAAAATGGCTGTGCTGCTTAAATTCTTTCGAAAAGAAAAATCTTACTCGCCCTAGTCTTTTGAACAGTTGTATAATTAATACCTAATACTGGTCTGTTAGAGTGCACTGTAAGGCCTAATGCACAGAGCCAATATTTTTGACATGTCTGACACACATAATGTGTGCCAAATATGCCTGTGAGCGTTCAGAAGCAGCCACATAATGGTCAGACATCAATTGGACACTGAATTGAGTTAGTATGTTACTGCGATGTTGTAGAAAGACTGGTATAATTTGTAATAATGTATCACAACAGTCACTTAGCCCATACAGTAGCTCTCGTATGCAGACAACAAGGTGTTTCTGGTTGATACATCGACCATCTGGTTTCTGTTGTGCGTGTGTGTTTATAAATGTGCTGTGAACATCCCCTCCATGTGAACCATTAACTGACCGTCTGACTCTCAGCTTATCCTACATGCAGAAATGAAGTTTGTTTAATGTCAATGTGAGTAATTAGATTCATAAACAGAGCTCTTAGTCACAGTTTACCATCAAGCACTATGCTGTCAGTGGAACGATAAATCATCCGACGGAAGTTCAGTCATATTTATTTAGTGGAAGTATTACCAGGTCAGTAGGGAACAGAGTTCCAGTTAATGCATATCAGTATTCTTAGCAACAATAGTAGAGAGGAAGTTGCATTTGCTGTGAATTCTATTACACACAAACGTAGATGATTGTGGAATTTTACTTGTATTCAATCGAATACTGAGCTTACTCCATCCTCTCATTCCTGAGTGTTGTGTTGAATTGTTTCTTGACAGATCCCTTATAAACTTTTAACCTGAGGAAAAGGTCTGTTGGGACTGGGAGAGATTGCATGTAGGGCAACCAGAACTGTAAAACCGTAGCTCTAAGCAAAAGCGGATGAATAATTTGTGAATGTGTGTCACATGGCGTCTCATTTTTCTCTAAGGTTAGGCCTACAGCTCTGGCCTAGTAAACAGCTAAAGGAACCATCATCATATCAGATGCATACTGTATTTGTATTACCCACGATAAAACATCTTTTTGTCTGAATCGATACACTTGATTGTTTATTGCTTTGATTTCATTTATGGCAAATGTGTAGGAGGCAGATGTTCTCATCAGAGACCATGTTAAGAGAAAATTTTTCAAGAATATGCCTGATCTACTCCTATTACTAGTGAGATTACATGCATGTAGTCTGCATGGTAAATGTAATTAAAACAGAAAATGTATCTTTTTATTTAATTTCTTAGCATGTAAGCCATCATTGAACTGAAAGTACCTTTAATTCCTAGTTGTAATTCCATGTTGATGTTCTTTTTTTTGAGCGGTTTCCTTCCTGAAGGAAGTCTCTCTTTTTTTTTTTTTTTTTTGGCATTCCAGACATTCTTCACATTTTCAGTATCCTCTCATGAAAAAGAAAGACGGTCTCATTCCACATTTGAACTGGGATGTTAATGTTATCAATCATGTCTATTTGGTACCCCTGTTTCTAATACAGACTGTACATAATATATTGTTTACAACATATATTTAAGATGTGATTTCCTATGTGTAGGACACCATTAATGAAACTGAATGTATAGGATAACAGGTCAAATGTCTGCTCATCAGTATAACCATGGCTCCGTGTCTGTCTTTTTACAGGTCAATAAAGGAAGTACAAATGTACTCTCAAAGTACTCCATCTTAGAGGAAAAGGAAGTCCAAAATCTAGAAGTTGTAGCATTCTGTGAAGACATTTCAAAGTGAGTTATGAGGTTTTATTTTTATATATATATATTTTTTTTGACTGTTGAAAGGGATACCTCAGGAAAAAAAGCACTACTACAGCTGTGTTGTTAATCTGATATCAGAGGGTCCCAGGATACCTGAATCAGCACGGTAATGTTGGATTCTATAGGCGAAGGACTAATTTGGCAAATGCCGTAAAACCTCATATGTGTACCTCAGACAAGGGTTGCTGACAAGTGAAATGCAGGAAGTCTACAGCTGTGTGTATCCCATGTAACAGTGGGAGCCAATACCTTGTTTCCTACTTATATCAAACACAGAGAGTAACCATTTATATGAATATTAACAAAGGACTTAAGACTGAACCTTGCGGTACACCACAGTTACCTTTGTTAGGTCTTCATTATAAACAAAGTGTTGTCCTTGTATTTTTGCAGACTGAGGTCAAAGTTCCCTCATGATGACCTGGCTACCAATCCTGGCTATGTTCTCAGCCCTGTGATCACCCAGAGAGATGCAGGAGGGGACAATGGGGGCAGTGTGAAAGTATCCATTGAGATCTCTGATTCTCAACAGCCTGTAACTTTCACTTGTGATGGTAAGCAGTTTTTTGTCACACTGAATTTAGTAATTATAAAAAGCTTTTGACAGTGCAAATGTTTTACATGAAAATTGTTATGCTAACAGTTAAGGCAGTTACAGGAACAATTCACCTAAAAATGTAAATTTTGCAGAAGATAGTCAGTCATACAGGTTTGAAACGTCGTAAAGGGTGAGTAAATTATTAACATTTTTATTTTTGGGTGAAGTATCCCTTATAAATATCGAACAATGTCACATCTGATGAATCATGTACTCACTATTTGTCAATAGTAAGCTTCTCTGAATGTCTGCTATAAAGGAAGGTGACAAATGAAGAAATCATGACACAACACCAGAGAGCATTTCTTGGCCACTGCGACACATTCTCTTTTTACATAACTGTTATGGTGCATCTGCTGAACAGATTCTTCGACCAGGATTCCTGTGTTTTTTATTTTTCAGCTTGCATGTCACTTGCCAAGGTTTTTTTTACTGGGTAACCTGTCTGTGATCCAGCACGAAAAAGGCCTTTTCATTGAGCTGTAGTGGCCTTGGCTCAGTTCCCTGTGAAGCGGCTGTGTTCTGAAGACTGCTGGGCCTCGTTTTTTGTGCCGAGTCTCTGGCCACCTCACTCCTGGCAGGAAATCAAGACTGGCCTTTTGTGTTGAAGAATTTTTCTGTGTTGTTACTGCTTAAGCCCCATAGCTCTTTTTGTCCTGGATAAATCCAGCATAGACTGTGGTCTTAGGAAGGAAAAAGGGGGCACAGTGTCTATCAGGCCCCGAAGTTGCTTCACAGACAGCTACAGTAATATATTTGAGGGGTGGCTCTGCTATAACTGGCTAGATGGTTGTTCTAGCTTTTTCTCACGTTCACACAGTTCTTGCTTGTTTTTTTCTCTTAAACTTACCCTGTTTGTTGTGTTTAGATGAAGAGATTTTAGATCCTACTAAAATTTCAGGTTTGTGACAACATTCCTACATTCCATGAACAGTGGTCAACAAAGTAATGCTTTTACTGTTACTTAACTTTCCTAATCCATGCAGGGAATCACCTTACAGCTATGGACGCACCATCTCTTTGACTGTCTTAATCTTCAAAGAGGAAAAAGAGATTTTTGAGGTTTTCCTTAGTTTGTTTAAGTGGAGGAAAATGCTTAGCTGTGTGTAAGGTTAGTAAAGTTAGCAATTCCAGACATACTTGGCATGAAAGACAAGGCAAATTAAGCTGAGGAGGCGACTAGGGTTTGAATGTGTGGAATATGAAGGCTTTTCCAGGATGAACATCTATTTGACAAAGTTTAGTCTTATTTACAAATGCAACAGTTGCTTCAGGGTTGTGCATATATAGTCTCATGTTATTCTCCAGTCTTTCTGCGTCTTAGCTTTTTTCCATGGGTCTAAAGTCATGGCCAAAAGTTTTGGCAGTGACATAAATTTTGTGTTTTGCAAAGTTTGCTGCTTCAGTATTTGATGATTATTTTTCCACATGTGTCTATGGTATACTGAAAAACAATGATAAGCATATCATAAGTTTTAAAGGCTTTTATTGGAAAAAAAATATAATGAGTTAATATTTAGAGTGTTGACCCTAGTTCTTCATAACCTCTGCAGTTCGCTCTGGCATGATGGATATTAGCTTCTGGGCCAAATCCTGACTGATGGCGATCCATTCTTGCCTTATTAGTTCTCGGAGTTGATCACAATTTGTGGACTTCTGCTTGTCCACTCACCTTTTGAGGACTGACCACAGGTTCTCAATGGGATTGAGATCCAGGGAGTTGTCTGGCCACGGATCCAAAATTTTACTGTAATGATCTTTATCTCTGTTGCTTTGTGACACGGTGCTCCATCATGCTGGAAAATGCACGGATCATCACCAAATTGCTCATGGATCGTTGGAAGAAGTCGTTCTTGCAGGGCATTTTGATCCCATTATTTATTCATGGCAGTGTTTTGGGGCAGAATTATGAGAGAGCCCACTCCCTTGGTTGAATAGCAACCCCACACATGGATGGTCTCGGGAAGCTTCACTGTTGGCACGTCACAGAACTCATGGTAGCGTTAACCTTTTCTTCTCCAAACAATCGATTTTCCAGATGTCCCAAACAGTCTGAAGGGAGCTTCATCAGAGAAAATAACTTTGCACCAGTCTTCTGCTGTCCAATCCTTGTACTTCCTGCAGAATTTCAGTCTGTCCTTGAAGTTTTTCTTGGAGAGAAGTGGTTTCTTTGCTGCCCTTCTTGACACCAGGCCATTGTCCAAAACTCTTGGCCTCACTGTGCGTGCAGATGCTCTCACACCAACCTGCTGCCATCCCTGAGCAAGCTCTGCACTGCTGGTGACACGACTCCGTAGCAGACTCCTCAGGAGGAGACGGTCCTGGCACTTGCTGGACACTCTGGGAGTGCAGTCGAACCTCTCTCCTTGAAGTTCTTGATAATCTGGTAAATGGTTCTTTTAGGTGCAATATTCTTTTTAGCAATTTCCTTGCATGTGAGGCCATTTTGATGCAAAGCGATGATGGCTGCACGTGTTTCTTTGGAAGTAACCATTGCTAACAAGAACACAATGATTGGGAGCGCTACTTCCCTTCTCTTATAGCAATAAGCCTGCTTTTACAATCTAAATAGTATGATATTGATTTCACCTGACTAGTACTCATTCACACTTTCACATGTGCAGCTGATATGATTAGTTAATGTTAGCTGGTCATTTTGTGTCAGGATCAAAAAAACAAAACAAAAAAAACAGTGAAATTTCATTTCAAGTTCATTTTTTGTCCAATGAAAATGTTAGCAATTATTTAAAATGCATCTGATCACTCTACACAATAATCTAGAAACAATGTGAATGAACACCACAACAGCTTAAGCAGCAAACTTTGCAAAACACAGAATTTTTGTCACTGCCAAAACTTTTGGCCATGACTAGAATTCCTGCCATTTTAGGCCAACCACAAACTCCTGACATTCCAGCACCATGTGTGTTGCTGTAGTACCATGAAAAGAGAATGGCAGAAGAGGAATTTTACTGGCATCCCACAACCCTTCAAAGCAACCCCAAATTCACCACAAATTAGGCATGACCATCAGACCTTTAGGCTTGAAAAACACGGCAGATATGAAGAGTCCAGGCCAGGCACAGCTGACTGACTGTAATCCAGCCCTAGGCTTGGAACTTATAGAGAGGATCCTTCCAAGGAGGGGTGTGGGACCTGTTATTGCTGCAACCTTGGGGGACCATGAACAATATGTTGGGTATCATATTTTTGCTTAGATCTAGTGAAACCTATTTCTTGTTACAGTTTTCCATCTAAATGAACCAAAAGAGGTTCACAGTAGTTCATATTGTAGGTCCTCTTCCAAATGACACTCTCATCCCTTGCTTTCCTCAAAGTCAACACTACCACATGAAATGTTTGGTAATAGTCCGTTTTAAAGCCAGCATCAGTCCAAGCTTGGCAAAATGGTGTGTCGTACTGGCTGCATCATTTTATATTTTTGTGCAACATCAAGCAGACAACACCTTCAGGATGGTCCTCAATTCATTTAAATGGACAATTTACCCAAAAATGAAAATTCTTTCAGCATTTACTCACCCCCATGTCATTCCAAACCTTGACTTCTCTTTTTTCATACAATAAGAGTCATTGGAATCCAAAGCAATATTGGACACCACTGTCTTGCATTGTATGGACAAAAATGCATTTCTTTTATTATCTTGTTTAGTTTTTCATTAGCTTCATTCTTTTCTCAGTCCATGGATGACTTTTTCCTTTATGTTTTCTGTGTTTCTTTGCCCAGTGAGTTCTCCAGTGGACCTGCTCATAATGCAGGCTTTGTGTTGGGTCCATGATGACCTGAACCAGGTGGACCTCAGCAGCTACGTTCTCAAGGTCTGTGGACAAGAGGAGGTTCTACAGAAGTGAGTCCTTCGTTAACCATCTCCCTTTCCCTTTTGCAGGCATTCTGTCGTATTGCATAAACAAGTCCCCTGCCAACATTCCTTGAAAACTGGCTTATTTTGCTTTAATTGTGCTAGGGAAATGTTTCCTTTTTACCCACACCATTGGAAGAGCAGAACCAACAGTTCTAGGGGAGGGTTTGCCTGCCCTAATAAGGAACAGTGGGAATGGGCAAAAACAAATAATCTCAAGCTCTGTAATGCAAGGCAGCCTCCCTTAGTTACCATGTTATTTATGTGTTCAATGCAGAGTTTTGAAAGCCTTTAGTTAGTTTCCTCTTAGTCTCGCGTAGCCAGACCTTCAGACTGAAGGTCTGGAATTCATGGCAGCATTCATTGGCCAAAGCCTGCCCATGAGTCCGTTTGACTGACATGTCAAACAACCAATCACAGTTCGTTTCATTCAGCGTCACGTTTCGGGGTGCGGAAATGTCGCCACAATAACAGACCAGTGTGTAAAACTCTGGTTTAAAACATATTTTAAAGATTCTATGCCGCAAACTATTTCACATACATTTGAAACTCCAGCGTTTAGTTGATCCTGATAAGCGCTCGTTGTCACAGTTGTAAACACGGAGGCCGCCTTCTTTCGTGAGGGGGTTTGGCGTCACAGTATCTTTGTTTCTAGGCGGAACGTTAAAGAGCGCGACAACCACATCTCGCGGAAATCCTGTAGAATTCAACCAATCCAATGACGACTTCGACACTCCTGAAGTGTTTCCACTTTTGTATCCCATATGCATCAGACGTTTAGCCAACGGTCCGTGGGCGTGACGTCTGAGGCTGAGACTAGTTTCCCCTTATGTTAAGATAAAGTTACTCACTGTCTGCTTCAGTGTTGGCTGTCTGGTCCTCAGTTGACCTTGGCAAGTTGATACAAGTAATTATTAAAAACGTTCCTGCTCTGGCCTTCCAAAGCACAGTCATCCAGGACACATCTCTTTCCCTGGAATGTTCTTAGAGTGCATTCTCAAAAAAATAAAATTTTTGTAATTTATTTTTGCTTTTCATAAAGTAGGTTTGGGGTTGCTAAGAAATGTTTAATGTTTTTGAAAGATGTCTCTTATATCTCTCACCAAGGCTTCATTTATTCATCACATGTACTGTACAATAAAAACAGTAAAATTGTGAAATATTATTACAACTTGAAAAAACTGATTTACATAATAAAATATATATAATCATGTGTTGGTAAAGCTGTACATTCAACAACCAATAACCCATCCTAATACTCAAGTAACATTTCTTATTATTATCAGTGTTGAAATGAGTTATACTGCTTAATTTTTTTTTGTAAAAACTATTATATATGTGTATGTATGTATGTATGTATATATTTATTATATATATATATATATATATATATATTATATATATATATATATGTATGTATATATATATATATATATATATATTATATATTATTATTATGATTTTTATTTTTATTTATTCTTCGATTAATAGAAAGTTGAAAAAGAGCAATATTTGTTTGAAATACAATTTTTTGTATAATTATAAATGTCTTTACTGCCACTTTTGAATAATTTAATGCATTCTTGCTAAATAAAAAGTAACAATTTATTTAAAACAAATCTTAATAACCCCAAACTTTAAAATGTTAGTTATTATTATAGTAATTATTATATAAAGTTATATGTAAACATTATTTAGTTATTCATTGATTGATTCATTTATTGTTGCTTTTGGCTCTGGCCCATGTCTGAAGCATCTTTAACATTATCTTCCAGTAAACACAGTCTGGGCAGTCATGAGTATGTGCAGAACTGCAGGAAGTGGGAAACGGAGATCAAACTACAGCTCCTTTTTCTTAGCACAATGAGAAGAGATCTGGCCCGAACGGTAAGACTCTTACAAAGGCTGGAATAAACAAATAGAACTAGTTGTTCACTGCATTACTATCTTCAGAGGATATGTTTAATGCATAAATGTATGTTTTGTATGCTAACAGGCAGAAGATGACATTTCCCCTATTGTCTTGGAGAAATACCTTGGCCTAGTGGAGAGGCCGTTTAAAGAGTCAGTCACAAGGTAGGAATGTTCTCCATCTTATCTCCTGCCCCTACTAAAGGCTAAGAAAGCCATGGGTGGCCCTTGAATCCCTGATTGTGCTTGTTGATTTTTCTCATTCCTTTGCATGTTTTTTCTTCTCTAGAGAGGGTCTTGCTGAATACCTTGAAGGATATCATAAGCAGGTCAATCTCTGCCTTCAGAATGAGGTAACTTGTTATTTCTCAAACACAGCTGTACTATACTATATAAAAAGAAATAAAGAAGTGTTTGAAATGATGTCAGTGGTTCTCACTTTAAATCTCTCTCTCATTAGAGCACCCAGTATAAAACAGTGGACAATGTGGTTCAGTCTGTTAAAAATCTGTGCTGCGCTCTGGATGAAGTTGAGACACCAGCCATCAGTGATGCCATCAAGAAGCTCAAACGCTCTGTCAACCTTCCTAGAACACGTTCTCCAGAGGTAAGTATTTATGCACTGTAATAAAGTTGTAGCTGATACTTATAAGCCAGTAAGAATTTTAATGTTATGACAAATAACAGATAAATGATGATAAATGTTTGATATTACAGTTCTGATCTAAACTAAATTAAAATCAGTTACTTGAAATGGTAAAAGTGAGTTTAGGCATCACAGCGTTATAATATATGGTATAAAAATGGATGTTCATTTTGAGATCCACTAAATATTACATCTAAACTTGTTTAATTTGATTCAAGTGGTTGCAATCTGTTTATGTTAGCTTTATTTAAATAAACTAATTTTGTTGAAAGTTAGTCGACTAAATTTATTTAAATGTAGCTAACATAAATTGATTGCAACCACTTACCTTAAAAAAAAATTGTAAATTCAGTGAATAATTTTTTTTTCAGTGTACATACAAAGAGCACTGCTTTGTTTTGCAGGCTGGTGCCACGAGTTCAGCTTCTACACGTTCAGCTAATGGTAAGCTCAGCTCCTAAAGTCATCTCAGTGGCTGTTTCTTGTTCACCTATGCTGTACTCTGCTGCTTGTGATCCCCAGGTTATGCTAGCCCAGTGGAGGAGAGTTTAACCGGACTCACAGATGCTGTGTATGAGCTCGCCAAGCTCTACCTGAGGTCTTTCTGTCCAACTACTCCTGGCTGCACGATGGAAGAGTTCATGGAGGACAGGAGGGACAGCAAAGAAGCCTCGGGCACCACTGAGCACCTGCAGTTCACTCTGTTTGCCGTTCATGGCATTCCTGCTACCTGGGTCAGCAGGTGAGCACCGTGTCCCTTTTAGTGCTTGTGACATGAGTGTTTCTAAGCTTTAGCTTAATACTTTCATAATAAAGAAACGGACTAAAAAAATCCATTTACCCTTCCTGTTTTGGCCTATCGGGCCCCGCAGTCTAAACAAGCACTAAACACTGTTTAATTCAGTTCAGACTGATAATGACTCACAGACAAACTCACAGCCAAGGTAAACTTCTCCACTACTTTCAAAGCACTGCCTTAGTCCATATTCATTACACTGTTATTTCATCCTAGATAATTTGAGTAATTTAGGGTCTGTGTTCTCTTGGAGCAATCAGCCTCAATAAATTAAATCTGGACCATTTTACATTTAACCCAACTTGGAGAGCTTAGAATTACATTATTTCGATTCACTACACACAAAAATTACTGTATTCAACATGCTTTTGAAACTTTTAAGGCCACCTATGAAACCTGTTGCAAGAAATGAGTGCTGTGTCCTCTGATAATGAATATTTGGAGGGTCAGGATGTTGCTGATGATCTCTGATTACAAGGGCTGTGCATTACAGCTAAATGTTTAATTCTTTTGACATTCAGTTAGGGATGCACGATAAATATTGGCACGATATTAATGCACATCTTATCAGTAAAGCCGCTTCTGTAATCAGCTGTAAATCTCTACATGTGTGTGCTTTCACATGGAGCAGCATTTACTACACAGAGCCGTTGTTCACTGTCAAGCTGCGCAAAACCACAATCATATTTTGCGCATGTTTTGCGCAGCTTGTCAGTGAACTACAGCTCTGTGTAGTAAATGCTGCTCCATGTGAAAGCACGCACGTGTAGAGATTTACAGCTGATTACAGAAGCGGCTTTACTGACGAGATGCGCATTAAATATTGTGCCGATATTTAGCGTTCATCCCTATATTCAGTTTATATTTTGAAGCGTATATATTTGTTCTTAAATGGCCTAAAATTGTGATTTATTTAGTTATTTATTTATTTCACAAAAATGAATCAAAATGCACAACTCCAATAGCATTGTTTTCATACTCATTAATCATTAGACAAGGATTCAAGTCAACTGACACAGTATTTATGAAACTTAATAACGAGTGTGTATATTCTGTTCAGAAGTTTGGGGTCAGTTTACTTTTATTAGCAAGGATGCATTAAATTGACAAAGTGATGGTGAAGACATTTATAATGTTATAAAAGATTTTGATTTCAAATAAATGCTGCTCTTTTGAACTTCCTATTCATCAAATAATCCTGAAATGTATCATGTATCACAGTTTCCCCAAAATATTAAGCAGCATATGTTTTCAATATTGATGATGATAAAAAATATTTCTAAAGCACAAAATAAGCCTGAATGATTTCTGAAGAATCTTGTGACACTGAAGAATGCTGAAAATTCATCTTTGCCACCACAGGAAATGAAAGCATATTAAAATAGATTATTTTTTTATTGTTATAATATTGCACAATATTACTGCTTCTTACTGCATTTTTGATCAAATAAATGCAGTCCTAGGCATAAAAGATTTCTTCCAAAACATGAGAAATTTTACGAACCCCAAACTTTTGAATAGCAGTGTGTGAAAACAAAAGCACATACTTTTACACAAATATTATTTGAAACCTCTCAAACAAATATTTGAATGAATATATACAAACAATTTTTGTGTAAATTGTGCATAAAACTAAATGTAAAAAAATGTTTTAAGTTAGTTTTCAAACTGTGTGGTAGTCTCGATTAACTTATATCATATTCAGTCAAATTATGCTTTTGGCAATAGATAAGTACAGGCCAATGTTTTCTTCCCTTTCCGTGCCATAGAGTAATTTGTCCTTCCTGTTTTTAGTTTTGAAAAATACTACCTGATGTGTGCCCTGACCCACAACAACAGGAATCTCTTCAAGCCTGTCCAGTCCAAAAAAGTGGGAACATACAAGAGTTTTTTCTACCACATCAAATGGGATGAATTGTAAGTGTTAATGCCCCTTAAAACACACTGGCACGCTACTTCCTGCAATTTCTAGAATTAGAAGGAAATCAGCGGGATTGCTGCCAGTTTCTGCTGTTGGTGACGACTGCCTCTGTTTCTTTAGGATAAATTTCCCTATTTCAGTGGCGCTTTTACCACTAGAGGCCATGCTGAGTCTTTCTCTCTACGGGGTTCTTAACCAGAATGCTAACAACTCGCCAGATTCCAACAAGCAACGGAAGGGTCCAGAGCTTTTGGGAAAAGTGTCCATGCCTCTGTTTGATTTCAGAAGGCAAGTCATAAAATAATACCTCAAATAAAATAGATTTAACTTGGAGAGTGTATTGAAAAGTTGTAGAATTTTCAGGACTGCTTCATATTTGTTTAGGTGCGGATACAATTTTCTTTTGTATTTTTTTTTTTTTGAAAAAGTAAAAAGTAATAATTTTATTTATTAATTAGATAATGAATTGGTTATTCAGTGCTCATAATGCCAAAATAGATCCATAAACAGCTTAATTGTTGATGACTGAAAAGTATGTAATCACTTCATTGTCTCTATGTAAAATCTTGAAGAACAAAGAAAACACATTAGGTAACAATGGTTATGATAAAATTACAGATTTACTGCCGTTTTGATTGTTTCACTCTCAAAGTGAGCGAAACTATTTATAATAACAAGTTTGACATTTTTTTACAATTATGGCAATTTCTATATGACAGTACAACATGACCACTGTATATTGGGATGCCTGTGCTAAATTAATACATTTGAGTTAATAAGTAATATACATAATACATAATATATATTACTTCTTGCATTTTGTATTTCAGGGTGCTGTCAAGAGGTAGCAAGCTGCTAAGTTTGTGGACATCTCCTCAAGTCCTTCAGCCAGGAGCTGCAGGCAAGGGGAAGAATCCTTCAGAACGGATCATACTGCAGGTTCTTTTATTTGTGCTTTTTTCCATCTAGAGTCAGTTGCTCTTCATTGACATTGATTGATTTTTGGTCACATTACCGCTAAAATATCTTCAGTCTGACCGACCTTATGACTGTTTACAACCACTGGACTGACTGAAGATTCCCCCCCTCCCCCTCCCGAAGTTACTGTGTCATCAGACAGAATTGCAGTAATGTTAGCAGAATTATGACCTTATTTGAGTATATAATGTTCTCAATAATAATAATAAATATAGGTCGAGCTACAGCTGACCACTAGCCTTCTAGCGAGTTTACTTGCCCGGCTGGACAAACATCCCGATTAAAACTTAACTGACAAAAAAAAAACCCAGCGAGGTGTCAAAACGTAAGAATGATACTTCTGATTTGAATAAATTCAATGTAAACAGTGATTGATAATGGATAGTGTATTTCTGGTATCAAGGTCACGCTGCCTGTCTCTTTGTGAGAGTTTTCAAATCAAATTAAAGCTGCAAGCAGCGACTAAAGGGCCCTCGCCCACGGGCTCACCACCACCCAAAGGCTTTAGGAAATCAGCGAACAGTGGGCAATATGCATTTAAAGTGGAAAATATAGGAGGAATATGTGAAAGTCATTTATATGTGCCAAAGTTCCTGCTGCCAGCTGGTGGCGCTATAACTATAACTAAATATTGGCATGTAGATGTCTTCAGGCCAGGACTCTTATCAAACGTAAAGTTTGGTGCAGATCGAACATGGTATGTTTGAGTTAGTGTAAAGCATGACATATCCTGTTGCAAACAGATGGCGCTATGAATATATCTGAATACTGAACTTTAGATGTGTTAAGGCCAGGACTCTTATAAAACGTGTGAAGTTTGGGGCAGATTGGGCATTGTATGCATGAGTTACATCAACTTCCTGTTTCATGGCATTAATAGCACTAACACTTAGTAAGTGTTGCTAGCATGTTTGACCATATTTCTAGAATGTTTAGCACACAATGTTTAGCAAACATATTTTACTGTGTTGCTAATAGTGCAAACTCTATTTTTATGTTTTCTCAAGCAAAGCAAATTTTAAAAGTCCACTGAAAACATATCTTCTTACATTTTTGGTTATAGACTGCGTATGCATGTTGAAGATATAGCCTACGTTTTTGTCAACATGCCCAATTGGTAAATTAAAAAAATAATAATATTTATAAAAATGTGGGCTATATAAAATTTTAATAATAAAAAACTTCAGGAAAAGATAACCACGAATCCTCTGAACATTTTGAACATTTACATGTTATTTGTTTTGCTTATGCTTGTGTCGCTTACAGTTAAGGTCCTTCTCTGATTTTGTTGTTGTTTGCCATGTTGCAACGTTACTTGGCAAATATTTTAAATATATTATTATTTTTGCATGGTCTGTTTTTGGAGTAGTGTCACCTGGGAGGGAGTTTTCATAATAATAATAAAAAAAAAAAAAAAAAAAAAACACCTTTAGCAGATGCAGAGACATACAGATCTCCCTCTAAATATTACGTATCATAACGTAACTTTGTGTAAATGTTATTTGGCATTTTTTACGTAGAAAACCAGCTATATTTTTCTAGCATTCTAATAACAATGGATAAACCTGAAATGATAGAAGAAGGATTGGAGATGAATTTCATTTACAAATAATGTACAAAATGTGCATACTTTTAAATTGACACCTGCCATGCATTTCTTATTTTTCATCTGTGAGCCCTCTTTGAGTGCATCCTAAAAGCTAAGGGAAGGGCGGGGGGTTCTTAATTTTATCACTCAGCATTCCCCGGTTAAAAAAAGTCACCGCTCACCACTGCCTCTTACATGTCAAAAGATCAAGGGAATTTGACCTCTTTAAATATCATTGTCTGACCATGAACAGGTTGATTTTCCCAGTCCAGCGGTGGATGTGCTTTATGCTGGTCCTCAAGAGAACGGCTGCCCAGACCCTCAGTCTCTAGATCCACTTGATCCAGGAGATCGAAGTGAGATAGAAAAGCTGTGTGCACAAGCATCTACTTTTGGGTAAGTTTGCATCACAAGACCTCATGGCATAATGTAGATTTGCATTTCATGAAGGAAACACCAGTGCTTGCTAAAGAGTAGTGGTATGGTTTTAGGTAGGATTAGTTTGTATGCTTTGATTCTGGCTTTTGTTAAATCCCTAATCAGAATGTTTGATACAGTTACAGTGCCACATGCTTCCTGTCTTGTTTGAGCATCAGACACTTCATAATAAGCCTGAGTAGCATAAGAACTGAACATGATTTCAGATATGGAGGATAAAAGAGCCTTTGAGCGCATTATATAATTAAATCAGTTCTGCCTAGTTACTCCAATTATATGGATCCCCTTCAGCTTGCTTATCTTATTTAAGGGTTTTAATTGAATTGAGAATGAAGTGATTTTGAGCTCCTAAGAGTATAAAAACCTCTATTAAAAAGTCATGGACATCATGAAGCCAATTCACAACACGCTGAATACTAAGATTATGTTCACACAGCAGCAGAATACAGTAGTCAGTCCTGTTAACCACAACAAATACATTACCAAACAAATACACAAAATCTATTCTTTTTTTTTTTTTTTAAATTCTAGTTTTTTTATGTTAACTACATTTTAGAGGTTTTCTTGTAAAGATACAAAAGCGATTCTCTGCAATAAAAACAAACTTCAGAATAAATCTCTATTGATAAGGAGAAATTGCAGCTGAGAAGAAGACACTTGTCAGGCCTTGTTTTCTTGCTCTGCTGAAAATGCAGATGTGAAACAGAAAGCTCAGTCAGCTTTAAAACAGCCACACAACACTCAGCCTCAGATGGTGGGCAACTTTCCATGCTCATTTTGTGAGCATGTCTCTGAATGCCCACCAAGTGCTAACAGCTGCCGGGCTCCCAGCTTGACTGCCCATTCGCAGACACATTTAAGAGGTGTGACTTGTTTCCTGTGCCTCTTATCGCTGGATCAGAACTAAATCTTACTTTATGGCTCATGGATTAACGGGTTAGAGTGTCTGCCTCTAGGGTTAGTTTGAAGCCCACAGGAAGTACCATAATTTCTAGTATACAAATTGCATTTTTTTCTCATCTGAAACATGCTGCAACTATTATTTGAAAGCAACTTGTATGTCGAGCATGCAAAACATGCACAAATCAGACACATTGAGAGAGGTACTTGAGTCAAGTTTATTTGTGCAGCGCATTTCCCGCATGCCGTCTTTCATTTAAACAAATTAGTTGAGGCTTTGCGTTTATAATGAATGTCTAGAATGAATGGCATTATAATTTGTTTTATGCTTAGATTTTTCTGCACTCTTTTCCTGTTCTGTTCTGAATGCTGTTAAATTTTAAGGTTTTTTTGTGGAATGAGGGGAAGTAACATTTAAATTGTTTTAGTGTTTGTAAACGTTTTGTTTTATTGACCTGTATTTTACATTATTTCTGAATGTAAAATGTGACTTTTTAAAAATGTGAAAGGTTTTTTTTCCCCTCAACAATGCAATTTTGACTCAGTCAGACTTCTAGTTAGGTACAGGAAATTATGATACTTTGTCTACTTTGACATTACCCAGCATTCTTTTCCACCAGGCTGTCACGAGCAGACAAGCAGCTGCTCTGGGACCAGCGGTACTATTGTCGGGACTATCAACACAGCCTGCCCAAAATCTTGGCTAGTGCACCCAGTTGGGATTGGGGCAGTATGGGTGAGATCCACTCACTTCTGCACCACTGGCCCCCTCTGTCGCCTGTTTCAGCCCTGGAGCTCCTTGATTCAAAGTATGTATCTGTTCCGCTCCCTCTCTGTTTTATGGCCCACTATCTCCTTTCCTTCTCAGATTTTACCATATGACCTTTTTAATGTGTCACTTCGGTCGTATGATTTTTCATGTATTGCTTTTAGAATTTAGGTCATTTTTGAACACTTTATTGGTCTCATGACTTGTTTATTACTGTTCTGTTATGTAGAGGGAGCTGAGCATGTGGTGAATGTTGTGCTTGGTTGTGTGTGTTACATTCAGGTTTGCTGACACAGAGGTGAGGAAAGTGGCTGTGAGCTGGATCGAGAGCAGCAGTGATGATGAGCTGGCTGACTATCTCCCTCAGCTGGTGCAGGTGCGCCCACACACACACACACACACACACACACACCCACACACATATATGCATGTATCTTCTCTTCTTTAAACAGCTTGTGATAGCGCTTTCTGTTGCTTTTTTCTTGGTTATGCACTGGGAAAATGAAAAATGTACAAATTGCATACTTTAAAAGAATGTTTTTGGATGTTTGATTGCATGCAATTTACATTTAAACGAAAATGTATCAGTTTAAATTGATATTAAATGCATTTATTTTTAGTAACTTTTCTGATTCACTTAAGTACATTTTTATATGTATTTTACAGAATTCTGTTGTCTTTAAAATATGCTTCAAGTGTCCTCTCTGACGTACTGACAAGCATGTGTGGTAAATTGCAGGCAGTGAAGTTCGAGTGTCACCTCAACAATGCCTTGGTGATATTTCTGCTGTCTCGAGCTCTGGGAAATGTCAACATTGCACATTATCTTTACTGGTAAAGTTGTTTATTACTGGATCATATCATACATTTTAAAGGCAGTCAGTTCATTAAAATATTGAATCACTATTCATTTAATAATTTGTACAAATAATTTAAGTAATAATTAGTTTTAAGGAAGTACAATCTATCAGTTATTTTGGTGGAGAAAGTATTTTTTTAAAGGGATAATTCACCGCAAAATGAAATTTCTGTCATTATTTATTAACCTGTTTAAGAATTTAAGATTTAGATACAGTCTGCTGGGTTTGAATTTAGGCTGCTGAGGGATGCCGTGCAGGACCCAGCGTTTGGTCAGCGTTATGACCGCATCCTCGGTGTGCTGCTGTGTCTGTGTGGGACTGGACTGAGGACTGAGCTTGAGAAGCAGACCAGGCTTGTGCAGCTGCTGGGTGCTCTGGCTGAAAAAGTGCGGCAGGCAAGCAGCTCCACTCGACAGGTAAGCCATGGCTGGCATTAAAGAATACGTTTTATGATGTTTTTATGATGTGTAAAATGCATCCAAACAGTTGCATAACATCCCTTTATATTTATATCATTTCATTTAGAAGTGTGTGATGCTGAAATAGTTTAATAGATCCTTAATATTTTTGAGGAAACTGCTGCATATTCTCACAATTCTTTGATGAATAGGAAATTTAGGGTTTCTTTTCCCTCTTTTTTTTTGAGAATTTAAACATTTTGTCACTTTTGATCATTTTAATCTATACTTGCTGAATAAAAGTATTTTTTCAGTATCTTACTGGCCCCAAATTTTGTAATGAATAGTGTACATCTATGCCAGCAGCAGAATCTTGTGCTCCTTTTTTTAGTTGTAGGTTTGTTTTCTTATATCCAGTAAGGATCTATGAGTTCAAACCAAAGGCTTCTGGGAAACAAGTGCAGGATTTTCTAAATTGTTCAACAACTAGTTCCAAAATCTAATTTAATAATACTGTTCAAAACATGATCTGAATAAACATCAAATAAAGGAAGGGCTACATAAGTATAACAGGAATCTTTGGGTTTGAACAAAGGCCTGTTTGACTTGTAGTCCTAGCAAAACACTTGCATGTATTTTTCTCATAAGTACAATGACCTGTGACAGATTATTGGATCAATGAATGATTGTATTTGGATGAACCCTTGATCCCTCCAGCTCATCCAGTCTATATTGGTATATTGCCTTAAACACAATATGGCAAAAATATATGAAAACCCATACACCACACCCATAAGTGCCCGTTGAGTATTTATTTGTGCACTTACAATCATGCACAAGAGCATCAGTAAGGTCAGATATTGTCTGGCTCACATTCTGTTCAAATTCATTCCACATGTGTTCAGTGGGGTCAGATTTGTTTTTGTTTTTTTGTACAGGCCTGTCAAGGGCTAATCAATGACTAAATCATTTTTATATGGAACTTACTTTGCTCAAGGATATTGTTATGCTGGAATAGAAAAGGGTCCTCCCCAAAGCATTGCCACAAAGTGGGATATGCACAGTTCTCAAGAGTGTCATTGTATTCTGTAGCATTAAGATCTGTCTTCAGTGGAATTAAAGGGCCTAGCCAAACATGCTGACAAAAGGGGGTGTCCACATACTTTTGGTCACATAGTGCCTCATCTTTTATCTCCCATGTGAACAAGTGGTTTACATACAGATGAAAAGCTCTTTATAATGCTCTGTATTACTGGTAAACATGTTTTATCGTGTTATGGCTTTGTCTGACTTGGCTAAAAAGAGTGCTGCAGGAACCCAGAAACATATTAACGTTTTTGTACTTCCGATTCCATCGTTCTGAAGTCACTGGGTTTTTGAATGAGTCATTGTTTAAAGATCTGAAATAAGGTCTGTGGTTAACACAAGTAATTTTATTCTAAGACATAAAATGCATCAGTAATTCACCAGTCATGATGCACTTCAGGCTTTTATGTGTTTCGAAAAAGACTGTTGCTAACAAGTGGCTAAATGGGACTGCAGAGGTTGTCAGGGACATTGAACGGGTCAATTATTTTAGTATCTTAGTTTTTTTTTATAATTTACTTTTTTTTTTTTTTTTTTCAATTTAATTTTGTTTATATTTTGTATATTTTATTTCAGTTAATGCTGGTATTTTATTTCGAGCAATGGACGTTTTTTTATGGTTTAGTTTTAGTTAACAATAAGAACACTGATACTCACTAGTCTGCTTTTACAGCGCTCTTGCAAACTATTCAAACTCAAACTTCCCAACTTGTGGATTGAAAGCTTACGAGTTTTGTTTACACTTTATTTTAATGTTCAATTCTCACTATTAGCAAACTATTAAATTTTGCCTCAGTAAACTCCTAATTTGCTTCTTATTAATAGTTAGTAAGGTTTTGGTTATTGGGTAGGATTAGGGATGTAGAATATGATTGTGCTTATAATATATATGTGCTTTATAAGTACTAATAAACAGCCAATATGTTAATAATAGGCATGCTAATAAGCAACTAGTTAATGGTGAGAATTGTTCCCTATACTAAAATATTACCAGGAGTTATGAGACTGTGGTTGTAGTTCGTATGAGTCAAATCCAGTTGAATGTTTGTTCTTTGTAGGTGGTGCTGCTGGAGGGTCTAGAGAGGGTACAGTCTTTCTTCCAGAAGAACAGCTGTCGACTCCCTATTACTCCCAGTCTGGTGGGAAAAGAACTCAATATCAAGGTGAGTGCTTAAAGTCAACAAAATTGACCCTATCGAACCTACATTCTCAATCTGATTAATGCATTATATCAGCAATTCTATAGAGGCTTTAAAGACCACATTGACAAGGAACGGATCTCTTCAGTTCTCATGTCGTGCAAGGTTTTGTTCCGTTTTGCTGGGAAGCGTTCACATGTGATTCACTTCCTTATCATCCTTACTCACTCCCCCCCTCTTCCTGTTTCAGATGTAGAGTTTTGCACGCTCAGCAAAGTTGTGTCACTGAACTCCATCTCTTCTCCTCCAGTCAGAACTGCCCCCATTTCAAAGACCCTCTTTGTTGCCAAGAATCTAACTAAAACCCTGAGGCTGCTTTTGTTAACATGGTTCTGCTTTTGTTGAAACTAGGCCTGCTCTTTCTTCAATTCCAACGCTGTACCTCTGAAGATTGCACTGGTTAACGCAGACCCGCTGGGAGACGAGATTAACGTCATGTTTAAGGTGTGTGTACAGTATAGTGAAGGGGCCTCCATAGATAGAACGTATTCCTGCTGAGGTTTGTTATTGTTTTACATTAGCTTAGTTTGACAGTAGTGACAGAGCAGTTGGTTTCTTTTTATATTAATTGCAGTAGTAGGATCTTCCATTGAATTCAAACTATAAACATGTATGATTGATGGAAACTAGACTTCACTTAAAAATGTGCCACAGACAAAGAACCAAATTTAAAGTCTCATCTCCATCATGAACATGCCCTCTAGTGGTCGAATCAGTAGTAGAACAAAGATCTTGTACCTACATATTTAAGTACAGAGTTCTAGATACTCGTGTTTTTGAGGTGTTTCTGAATAGCTTGTCTGTCTTAACTGTAATTCAGGTTGGAGAGGATCTGAGGCAGGACATGTTGGCGCTGCAGATGATTCGGATTATGGATAGGATCTGGCTGCAGGAGGGACTGGACCTGCGCATTGTCAACTTCAAATGCATCTCTACTGGAAAAGATAAAGGTACAGTACATTCTGCTCTACATTTAAAACATATTTAACTATTTTCCAACTAGAATAAAATAGTTAAATATGTATTTTTTTTTAAATACTATTATAATTTACATTACCATTCAAAAGTTTGGGGTCTGTAAGATATTCAATTATTTTGATAGGGGTCTCTTATTTTCACCAAAGTTGCATTTATTTGATAAGAAATACAGTAAAACGGTAATATGTTGAAAATATTTTTTTCTGTTTTAATATATTTTACAATGTAATTTATTCCTGTTATCATGACTCCATTCTTAAGTTTCACATGATCCTTCAGAAATCATTCAAATATACTGATTTGTTGCTCAAGAAAAATTTCTTATTATTTTGTTATTATCAGTTTTTTAAACAATATTTTTGCAACAATATTTTTTGTGGATTCTTTAATAAGTTCAAAGGAGCAGCATTTGTTTGAAATCTTTTGTAAAATTGTAAACGTTTTAACTGTCATTTAAGATGTGTCCTTGTTGTTTTATAATTTTTTTTTTAAATAATAATAATAATAAAACCTACTGACCCCAAACCTTTGAACAGTGGTGAATGAATAGCCTATTCATTGTAGGTACAACAAAAAATGGCCTATTTAATTCTACGGATAAGAGAGAATGTTGAAAATTGACATGGAAAAACTAGATTATGAATTTTTTGTGCTGTAAAAACTTGATATGAATCTATTAAATATGACTTTGTGGCTCTGTGAATGTACAGTAGCATCTGCTTCTGTTATAAGATTTGTGTTTGGTTACACAGGCATGGTAGAGTTGGTTCCGTCTTCTGAAACGCTGAGGAAGATTCAGGTGGAGAACGGAGTGACGGGCTCCTTTAAGGACAAACCTCTTGCCGAGTGGCTCCGCAAGTATAACCCTGCTGAGGATGAATATGAAAAGGTATCTGGATGATTATAAAAGGCAGCTTTAGTCAAGACCAAGTTCATTTGGTTCATTGGGTTTTGATCTTATTTCAAACTAATCGAACCCGTCTCTTGCCAGGCCTCAGAGAATTTCATCTACACCTGCGCCGGATGCTGCGTGGCCACTTACATCCTAGGCATTTGTGACCGTCACAACGATAACATCATGCTGCGTTCCACCGGCCACATGTTCCACATAGACTTTGGGAAGTTCCTGGGTCACGCACAAATGATTGGGAGTTTTAAAAGGTGAATGATGGGTTACGCAATGTAATACTGCCCAGTTTGTGGTTTTGTTCTGTGTTTTTTTTTTTACTTGTTTTTTTTTCTCTCTGCAGGGACCGAGCACCATTTGTCTTAACCTCTGATATGGCCTACGTCATTAATGGAGGCGAGAGACCCACTAGTCGCTTCCAGCTTTTCGTTGACCTTTGCTCACAAGCCTACAACTTGATACGCAAACACTCCAACCTCTTCCTCAACCTGCTGTCTCTGGTATTATACGGCACCATATTGCAAACAAAACAGTCATTTGTGTGTCATCAATAGAATCTTGTGTCAACAAGAAGGGCTCCTTGTAAAGGTTTTTGCCAATATTAGGTTCATGACAATTGCACAACCCTAATGACAGGAAGCTGTTTGCATAATTTTCTTTATTTAGGACTTTTGTTGCTGTTTACATATTGATCAATTTTGTATTTGTGTGTTCAACACAGATGACACAGTCGGGTTTACCAGAGCTGACTGGAGTCCAAGATCTTAAATATGTGTATGATGCTCTTCAACCTCAGACGACAGATGCAGAAGCTACCATTTTCTTCACAAGGTAAATGTATTGTTTGTTTGTTTGTTTATTTATTTATTTTGCTCTCTAAATAACATTTTCCTCCACCTTTTTTCTTACAGGTTGATTGAATCCAGTCTGGGCAGTGTGGCCACAAAGTTTAATTTCTTTATCCATAATCTGGCCCAGCTGCGATTCTCTGGGCTTCCTTCCAATGACGAGCCAATCCTCTCCTTCGCTCCCCGGACGTACACTATGAAGCAGGACGGCAGGATTCGAGATGCCTCTGTATTTTCATTTCAGAAGAGATACAATCCAGACAAGCACTATGTGAGACTAATTTTATAAAGCAGTTATATAAATACATTGTTGCCTTTATTGCCTCTTTGCATGTTGTAATAATAAAAATAGTTTAATTTTCATCATTCTGAAAGAATTTTGTAAATATGCTTAGTATCTTCTTTTCAAGAAAGAATATTTTCCTAATTTTACCTGTTTCTCTTTCAGACGTACGTTATACGGATCCTTAGGGAAGGTCAGAATGAGCCGCAGTTTGTCTTCCGCACCTTTGATGAGTTCCAGGAACTGCACAACAAGCTGACCATCCTTTTCCCTCTGTGGAAGTTGCCGGGGTATATGAGTTCACCTCTTGTACCATGGTTTGTCAAATTCTAAACTTCTTTGTCCCTAAGAGTGTTTTTCCTGTTTCTAGATTTCCCAGTAAAATGGTTCTGGGTCGTACACATATCAAGGATGTGGCATCCAAAAGGAAGGTGGAATTGAGCAGCTATGTGCACAATCTGATGAGGAGTTCAACAGAAGTCACTCAGGTGGGTGAATTGAAATTTTATATATTATCAAATATAATTGTAGTGTTTTTGGTTAATCTCTGGGAGTGATGAATCAACAATTATGCCACTCAAATTAATATTCACTGGTTTTTAGATACATGGTCAGAATTTCTTAAATGTTTTTGAAGAGACTCTTGTGTTCTACAAGTCTGCATAATATTCTATTTAAAAATTTTAAAATGTGATTTTTTTTTTATTTAATGAATTTCCAGCAGACATTACTCCAGTCTTCAGTGTCACATGATCCTTCAGAAATCATTTTCATATGTTGATTTGGTGCTCAAGAAACATTATTATCAAAACTGAAAGAAATATCAAAATTAAAGTAAAATTTGAATTGATTTCTTTCAGGATTCTTTGATGAATAGAAAGTTTGAAAGATTTTGAAATAAAAATTGTCTTTACTGTCACTTTTGATCAATTTGATGCATCCTCGCTTAATAAGAGTAATAATTTCTTTCAGAAAAAAAATCTCACTGAACCTAAACTTTAGAACAGTAGTGTAATAAATGTGACTGATTTTATTTTTTATTAGTGTGACATCATCTACACTTTCTTCCACCCTATTGCGAGAGATGACAAGACCGAGGGGGTCGAAGGACTCTCTAAAACTCCAGGTATGTGTGTCATATTTAGAATTTAATCTCTTTTTAATGTATTTTAAAGATTAGAGTTGGACGCACCACGCTATCATGATTGTTTTCATATGTTTGATGTCTGTTTGGCAGATATGCCTCCAGTGAGTCCCACCACCGGCCGCGTGGAGGGTGAGGTGAAGCTGTCGGTGTCCTACCGAAACAGCACGCTCTTCATCATGGTCATGCACATTAAAGACCTGGTAAGAAATATCAAAAGCACCCATCTTCAAACTGATCCCATTTTCTGTTTATTCCAAAATCTCATCCTTTTTTTTTCCTCCCAAACACAGATATCAAATGACGGTGCAGACCCAAACCCTTATGTGAAAACATACCTTCTCCCAGACCCCCACAAAACCTCCAAACGCAAAACAAAGATCGCCAGGAAAACTAGGAACCCGACATTTAATGAAATGGTAACTAAAACCTACCTATTTAACCATGCGTGCTTTATTCTAAAGCTAATAGACAACTTCCTTCTCTCTTTGCTCGTAGCTGGTGTACAGCGGCTACAGTAAGGAAACCCTGAAACAAAGGGAACTTCAACTGAGCGTGCTCAGTGCGGAGTCTCTGCGAGAGAACTGCTATTTGGGTGGCATCACCCTCAGCCTTAAAGACTTTGACCTGAGCAGAGAGACTGTCAAGTGGTACAAGCTCACAACGGTGCCCTATTTTTAGATCCAACGATTCTTCCACAAAAGGTGATGTGACTGCATCAAGTGCACTTACAGGACCACTTCACATTCCCCCAGCATCCCCCTCTCTCTCTCTCTATGACACTAATAAAAGTTGAGTCTTTGTTGTTCTGTACATTTGGAACTTAAGAGGACCAAACGGCTTACTTAAAGAAGAGTTTATATTATTATATATATATATAAAAGAAAATATATAGAGAGATTGACACTTGTATTTTGAAAACTGCTCATTTTTACACTTTCCTTTTCTACATATAGAAAATAAGAAACATTAAAAGTCTGTATGGTTTTGAGCTATCAAAACAAGCACAGCAGAGTTCACTTTGTTGATAATGTGCCAAATGAAGTGACTGAAACTCATGACCACGTCCCTTTAGGGAACAATAACAGGGTGCCTTCACACGCTCTGCTTTCATTTACGCTCTTCTCAGTACATTTGTGGTTTTAAAAAGGCCCTGTTTCGTAAGCTAATGTAGTATGTACTTCCCATGGTGTGATTAGAGTTGGTCGAGCTGTTTTTTTAATCCACCAATGAATTTGTGTAAAGAACCCTCTTTAAAAAGGGAACAGCACCTGTGGCTAAAAGCTACAGCCAGAGCTCAGCTGAATCGTAATCTGTGAGTTTACCAGGAGGCATTTAAAAAAAAAAAAAATGTACAAGATTGTCATCACTCACTGCAAATAGTGATCTGATTCGCTGTTTTATGACTTTTAAAAATACATTTTGAATGGATATTAACATGGCCAGTTATTTATTGGTTATCTTAACCTGACCGAATCAATATTTGCTGTAATTCTGACTCTCTCTTGAGGAAAATTAAATGTTTTTGAACACCTCTCTGTATAATTTTTGTTCTGAGGTTAAAAATATACTTGAACCAGTAGGGGGCAGGCAAGAAACATACAGCCGTTTTTTTTCCTTGTGCACTTTAATATTTTCAGATTTGGTTGAAACGGTTTTCATTTTGTTATACAGTGAGTTACTTATGTTATTTTATTATTATATATTATAATTAGGTTTAACAGTCTTGTTGTCATTGATGAAGACAAGTTAATTTCATGCCCTGTGGTTTCCAGTGTTATTTTTGTATCATCTATATACTGTTATAGTAAATATTGATATTTTAAACTAGCTTAGAATTTTTAATTCTCTTTTTTTAAGTAATTTTACATCGTTTGTATTTGTATTTTGCTTTTATTATTAATTATATTCAACCTTTTTTAATTGTTTTAGTAATTTGTGTACTTCAGCTTAAAATTATTCTTAGTTAACTAAGTTTTTCTTATAACACTTATTTTATTTCTGCTTAATTTCAATTAAAGATGAAAATGATTATAGTTCTCGATAACAATAACAACACTGGTGATTTGTGGCTAAAGCTGCCACTGAAGATGTGCAAGAATACATCTTAAAGGTATAGTTCACCCAAAAAATGAAAATTGTCTTCATTTAGGCTTGTTGAGCAACTATGGTGAATTGTACTCATGTTGAATTACACGTGTCGTGTTGTTCCAGACCTCTATGGCTAAATGATAGAAGTAAAAAGAAACCAAATCTGTTTAGTTCCCAAAAACCTTCTTTTGTGTTCCACAGAAGAAAATAAAGTCAAAAAGTTGATAATGATATGGTGGACTACACCTTTAAAGCTTTGACCCTCACACACTAATGATTTCTGCTGAGGTGTTGGTGTGATCCTTAGGGACTCTTGTGGTGTGACCCAGGTGCGCTTTGTCATTGGCAGTAAAATTCTAAAGGCCTGACCTCAGATCTGCCAGTGTTTCTGTACCACCTCATTAAAACCGGCTGTTGCTGTGAGAAAGCATCTGGAGAGAAAGAGAAAAGCAGTCAGGCCAGGCTGCTGTAGATGTGCGTTTTGTATTTTGTGGAAGGAAGACCAATGCAAACGGATAGAGATGATAATGAATATCAACTGCTTCCATTCAAATAATACATTTTACTCCATGTATTCGACTTGCCACCTGTAAAATAATTGTCAAGTAGGCTACAGTTAGCTGTCTTTCACAAATATTTGTACCACAATAATGCACAGGAAAATAAATGAAACCACTAACTTAAGTTTAAATGTAAAATTTTATGCCTAATATTAAATTAGGCATATTTGTAATCTGGGCAGCAGTTTTTATTTAAGTGTATTAGGTTGCAATTTCTTCATGAGGCCAGTTACTTACTAATAAATCTGTTGCAGATTAAATTGATATATGACCCTCTGAGATATGCTTGACGTTATTTATCGTAATTTTCTACAGTGTTTTTTTCTAGTAGCGTGACGCAAGAAACAGAGTAACAAGGTTTGAAATGTGCCTCAGCATAATTAGCGAGTTTAGTGAGGCTTTATCTGGAAAAATAAATAAAAATGTTATGTTTTATGCACAATTCAAAATGCCTTACCTTTCTCCCCCATTCATTCAATCTTTATTTTATCATTAAAATAAATAAATGAATAATTACGGGTCTGAAATATATTTCCACCATTATATAGTAAGCTTGCTGTACCTGCGTGATGTAATAGTAGCAATAGGTAAACCTGTTGCTTCGTGCTATGATTTCACATGGGACAACAAACCATGCGTCACTGGACTACGCCATCGTGTGGGCGTGGTTTGTTGCGAAAGAGGGCGGTGCCAGTGTGAGTGACACATCAGCGATCAAATCAAAGGTCGCACTGTTGCAGCGCTGGAGCTGTTTGTTTATAGTGGAGTGATTTCTTAAGTTGGAGTCGTTTGTAGCAGTCACACGTTCATTCGGAGGAGCTGGAAACGGGACTTGGTGATCATGTGGACCCCAGCAGCTTTCGCTCGGAGTTAACGCTCACATATCTGCGAAGATGTGGTTAGCAAACTTCAAAAATCAGCCGATAAATTACGACAGAGAAAACAAACCAAGGGACGAATATCAGAATACGTGACCGGGTATTGTTTGAGGATGGAGAGGAGCGCATCGGAGCGGACCGCGCTGCGGCGGTTTGGGGACAGCGGCATGATGCTTCTGCCCTGGACTAAACAGATCCTGACGGTGCTGTGGGAGCACCTGCGACTGCTGGTCCAGGTCATCTGCTGCACTTTGATTTCGGGTAACTCTGGTTTTACTCATTCATATATTTGCATTGAAATGTTTTGCTACCCGTAGCCTATGCCATTGCCGATTTACATAATCTTATTTACAGTACAGATGCACTTATCTAACGTTATAATTATGTTGTAGATCACTGTATAGATATATTATTCTTGTAGATAACAAGTGCAAACTAAAAAAATGTAAAATGAAGAAGTGCAAAAAAAAAGTGCTGTTGGTCAATTCATTTGCATTTGTACACTTTCCATACAAGATTTGCATATTTATAAATTTACATTCATCCAAAACGAAACGAAACGTATTTTCTTTAGAGGATGGGGACACAGAGGTAGAAAGAAAACAACATCAATAGTGATGCAATACTCTATTTTAAACCAAATAACTTAGGGTTGGAGGGTTTTTGTTTATTATAATATAATTATGAATATTTATAATAATTATGAGTATTTATTTAATTTTACCTGGCTAATTTATTTATATTATATTTATACTATAATTTGTACTATCTATCCATCCTAATATACATTTATAATATTAATTATGAGAAAGGCTTTTATTTATGACCTAAGGTGCTTTTAGTAACTCTTTATTTGGTCCCCAGTTTTTCAGATGTTCAGGTTTGAAGTCCATGTGAGAATTACAGACGAGACAGGGCAACACATTCAGCACATGACAAGTGGGTCAGGAGACCCTTCTGACAGTTTCCTGCTCTCATCCTTGTTTGAAAACAACAAAAACATGGTGGTCGGGGGTTCCAGTCCACTTTCAAAATTCGGCAGGGACCCATTCGACGTGAGCTCTCACTCCAGGGCTGTCCTGTCCAGTCTGGTCGGCGATGAACTCTGTTGCTCCTTGGTGGACGACCTTGTGTCCCATGCAACAGAGTGTCTCAATGACACTGAAGACCTCTATATTGGAGATCACTCCATGTGGAAGCATGGATACGACTGGACCATACTAGGAGGATCAGAGAGGAAATGCGGAGAGAACGCCTGCACGTTTACTGCACATGTGTCTGGGTTTTCTGCAAAGGAGTTTGTAAAGCATCAGAAGCCCATCGGTGATCCTGATTCGTGTAGTTCATCTACAGAAGATGTTCAAGCTCCATGTCAAGTGCAGTCAGTCGGTCAATTCTCAGACAGTGAGTTCAGCTGGGGAAGCACAGACAGCTCTTGTTTTGAAGGAGAACGAGAGGAGAATGACAAACTCTGGGACCTCCTGACCAGCTCGACGGATCCATATCACCCTCTACACTTCAAGGCATGTTTGTCCAGTGCGGTTCCTGAAAAAAGCAAAACGCAGATGGTTTTGAAGGCTGAAAGTCCCACTGTATCACACTCCACTGCATCTACAGGCTCCGATTCTTCTAAACCAGGTTCTGAAGATGAAGAAGAGGAGGCCTTATGGAGATCCCTCTCTCAGAATGATGACCCATATCACCCATTGAATTTCAGAGCACCTCTTCAAAGCTCACCAGCTACATCAGTACCCTCAAAACATGATTCGCCCAGTGACAACACACTAAATAAAACGGATAGACTCTTAAAATCTTCAAGACGCGTAAAGCCAGAGTTACCATCAAGTAAAGTTGCTCGCCATTGCTGCCACAAAGTACCAGTTGAGACATTATCAGTGGTGCCATGGAGAAGACATGTTGGTCTGACTGCTCTTCAGGGCAACCAAAGGAAATGTCCCAATTTTAAGAAGGTAATTATCAGTCTTAAAGGAATAGTTTACCAAAAAATGAAAATTTTGTCATCATTTAAATACCCTCATGTCGTTCTTTCTTATGTTAAAAAAAAAAAAAAAAAGATGTTTTGAAGAACCAAACAGTTGTTAGTCCCAATTGACTTCCATAGTAGGGAAAAGTCAATGGGGACCATCAACTTTGATTACCAGCATTCTACAAAACATCTTTTTATGTTCAACATAAGAAAGAAACTCATACAGGTTTGGAATGACATGAGGGTGAGTAAATGACAAAAATTGTCATTTTTGGGAGAACAGTCTCTTTAAGGTGTGGTCACTGTTGTTTAGCGAATTTTCGCGATTGGGGATTTCGATTTCTCCACAACAACAGGTTCAATTGCTCATTTAAACTTGCCAAGCTGACCAACAGAAAGCTGGTTGGTTTGAAAGTGATTTTTGTGTGAGCTGTGCTTCATACATCACACCGTTATTGACCATTTTGCCTGCAAAATTTTGCCAGAAATAAGCTTATCTGACCGCACCTTTATGGCACTTATGTCAACTGTCAGTCATTGCTTGCTAACAGCATGTTGCTAATGTTTTCCAGGTGAAATTTTCTCCTGTAGTACAAGTCCACAAGATGCAAGCTTGGTCCTTTGCTTTTCAAGCATCTCGTAAGGGACCGTGGGAGGAGTTTGCACGGGACAGAGACCGTTTCCGAAAGAGAATCAGTGAAACTGAGAAGGCCATTGGCTATTGTTTTAGTTTGTCACACAGGGAAAAGCTGTGGGCCTATAAGGACAGAGTACAGAAGAAGTAACCAGCCCTTGATTTGCAAAAATTGGTTTCTGATTGTAATTATTGATCTTATAGTTCCCAGGCCAGCCTCTAGACTGCTATATTGACTCTAATTGACATTTATACCTCACTGCTGTGTCCCAACACACACTGTACCTTGACTGCTACGAAAAATTGATTGTAAAAGTTGAAAGTTACTACTGCTGTTGATACTGAATTTTTATTTTATTTTATGTTTTTTGCTATGCTATGCTTTACAGACTCTTGAGTGTGACTAATCACACACATTTATTTTTTAACACAAATTGTTGATATGTTGGAGTACTAGACTAGTGTTATGTTATTTAAAGAGATAGTTCACCTAAAAATGAATATTCTGCCAACATTTACTCTCATGCCATTGCCAATTCCAAAACTTTATTTTTTTTCATGTGAAGCACAAAATAAGACTTTTTGAAAAATGGCATGGTGTTTTTTCCAATACAGTGAAAGTCAGAGGGTCCAGTGTTGTTTTGGAACCCACTGACTTTCATTGTATGGACAAAAAAGTTCAGTAATAATTCTTCAAAACAAAAAGTAGTTATAATAATAATATCGCCTCTTGTATTTCACAAAAGAAAGAAAGTCACACAGGTTTGGAATGATGTGAGCAACAGTAAAAGATAACAATTTTCATTTTTGGGTAAATTATACCTTGTTTATTCCAATGGTTTTAAATGGTGTAAAAAAATAGGCTGCTTTTATTATTGTTCATTATGTTGACAAAAATGCAAAAAAAAAAAAAAAAGAAGATGTAACAAGACCAAGTTACAATGCACCTCAATGTTTACATTTTTCTATATATAGATATATATATTTGTTCAAATACACTACTGTTAAAAAGTTTGCAGTCAGTAAGATTTTTCATAATATTATACTTTTAATTAATACTTCTATTCAGCATGGACACATTTGAACGCATCACAGTTTCTTCAAAATTATTAAGAAGCACAATTTTCAACAATAACGTTAAGAAATGTTTCTTGAGTATATAATATTTCACAATACTACTTTTTAACTGAATTTTGACCAAATAAATGCAGCCTTATTGCGCATAAGAAACTTTTTAAATACATTTAAAAACCTTACAGACCTCAAACTTTTAAGCAGTAGTGAATATGTAAATTACATCCTAAACCATATGTCCTACAAAAACAGATGCTGTTATAAGATGTTTGCTACATTTGACTTCACTGATCATTGCAGTTTGTTCATGAAAAAAAATGTAATGCTTTTTTTTTTCTGTTTTATACACTATTACTATTCAAATGTTCTATTATCACATCCTGCATTTGTTGAATGTACAGTTGTTTCCTTGCGCACTGTGTCCTGGCTCATTTATTTGGTTCATCATACTAGTTCATTGTGTCTCAGACTCTGACTGCAGAGGTGCAGAACTCCTGCGAGACCGTCATGTGCAGCCCCTGTAAGAGAGGGTTAAAAACAAAGCGTGATGAAACTCTCTCCCGTGAGGAGAAATCAATTAGCATCTCCCCTCGACACATCAGCTGCAACACAAGCTTGTATGGTGCAAAGACAAGCAATCGTTTACGCAATCTTTCATGCTGAGACAACAGACTGTGGGTCTAATTTAATGATGCTCTGTCCTTGAGTTAATTAGATTGCATTTCAGACACATTTATTGATAACACAAAGGTGGACACGTGCTATTATGAAAGTGTTTAACACTCTATTAGCAATAGCTGACTGGTTGCACTTTACATTTTGCTTGTTGAAACGCCGGTTTGAAAGCAACAGATCTGAGAGCAGTTTGAGGAAGGGCTGGTAGCTGGATGCATGATGGTAGTTGCATGTGGCGCTGCTATGGTGTCTTCCTCTCCTAAGGTGCCTTCACCCAGGTGACCTTGGTCTCTAGGCAACCAAGCACAGCAGTATTTGGCAGTAAGAGGATTGCATATGATTGCAGCAGGGGCTGGTGTGTTGTGGGAGGGCAGCCAGCATGGCCCCAGCCTCTTATTACTCATCCTGGAGAGTCCAAAGCTTGAGAAGGGGGATCTCTGGAGTCATAATTACAAAGCACTGACTGCCTGATGCAATAGAGCAGTCAGCAGCCACAGTGTGTAAGATAAAAGATAGTCAGACACATCTCACGTTGCAGAGAGAAATTCGTGCTGGATTGGTTATTGCAGTAATTTTTAAATATTTCCGAACTTCAGTAATGTGCATGGTCAGTGTACATTAAGTGGTTAAAAACATGAATGATTAAAAATGGTGATGGTTCCCTGTCTGATATGTAAACATATTTGAATATTCAAATTAGATGCAGCAGCTTCACAGTGTCATTTTGTAAATTCAGTATTTAGTTCAAGCACCTTTACAGCCTCAAGTCTTTTGGGATATGATGCAACAAGCTTTGCGCATGTACGTTTGGAAATTATCTGCCATTCTTCTCCTCACCTCTTCACCTCTCAAGCTCTGTCGGCTTTGATGGGGGCTGATGGACATTTTCAGGTTTCTCCAGAAATATTTGATGGGTTCAATCCCAGGCTCTGGCTGGACCACTCAAGGACATTCACAGAGTTGCCCATAAGCCACTCTTGCTGTGTGCTGAGGGTCATAGTCCTGTTGGAACGTGAACCTTCTGTGATGAGGTTCTGAATGCTCTGGACTGGGTTTTCATTAAGACTATCTCAATATTTTGATCTGTTGAGCTTGAGTCCCTGCCGCTGAAAAACAGCCCCACAGCATAAGGCTGCTACCAGAACACTTTACTTCTGGGATAGTACTGTAGAGGTAATGAGCAGTGCCTGGTTTCCTTCAAAAATGATGCTTGAATTAAGGTCCATCAGACCAGACAATCTTGTTTCTCAAAATCTGCAAGTCCTTTGGTTGCAAAAAACCAAGGCCCTTGTCCATCAATTGCTCAGGAGGCCAGCTCTAGGAAGAGTACTAGTTGTTCTAAACTTGTTCAATTATGGATAATTGAGGCTACATATTTCTGTGAGCCTTCAATGCAGCAGATTTTTTTTTTTTTCAGAAATCTTCCCTAGATCTGTGGCTTGACACAGTCCTGTTTCTGAGCTCTACAGGCAGTTCTTGGGGTTTGCTCTGATATGAATTTTCAGCTGTTAGACCTTTTATTGAAAGGTGTGTGCAGTGTTGCCAACTTAGCGACTTTGTCGCTAGATTTAGCGACTTTTCAGACCCCCTTAGCGACATTTTTCGGAAAAAGCGACTAGCGACAAATCTAGCGACTTTCTTGGACAAACCTTATTTAGTCTCTGAGACAGTCTGGTACTGCCGCACGAGCGCGAGGTCTCTCTTTCCAGCGCACACACACATTTCTCTCTGCATCTGCTCTGTTCAGCGAGCGCAGAGAGGATCAGCACTTTCAGTTAAAAAAATATATTCTGTTGCTTCTAACTCTTTTACATGCGAGTATAGCCGAAATCACAGCACAACCATTGTCTTAATCATATGAGTATTTGATTTCATTAGACAATGTCGTGAATAGGATTTTAGTGCAGATTAATATCTTTGAGAGCTGGTTATGTAGTCTTAATGGACCGCGTTTCAGTCATTATAATATTAATTCCGTTGTTTGTAAACACAAACATTAAAATATAATAATAAAAACAGTTTTATTGCGAATTTGGATGCATTAAAATGCAGTATGTAAGCACAGGGAGGCAAGAAAATACAACGCACTTACGTCATGAATATGCTAATTAACGTATGACGTCATCTAGCGACATTTAGCGACTTTTCAGGCGGGGTTTAGCTACTTTCCATTGAAAGAAGTTGGCAACACTGGGTGTGTGCCTTTTTAAATCATGCTCATTCAGTTGAATTTGCCACAGGTTAACTCCACCTCGAAGAGTAGTAACATCTACAAGTGATATGAATGCTCCTGAGCAAATTTTCAAGTGTCCCAGAAAAGGGTTTTAATAGGGTTTGAATCTTTATTTTGCTGCACATCAATAAAATCAGACTGCAATCAAAATCAAACCAGATTGCTAAAAACTTTTCTTATACCAGAGAATGATATTGTAGCTAAATACATTTCTTGAAATTAGGCTAATTTTTAAAACAGCAGCTCTCTGTATGTTCACACATGCTGTTACATGAACTCATGTGTCACGAATGAAGTAGGCCTAACCACAGCAGAACCCTTTGATATCAAACACTGACAGATCTCTCTGCGGTGGTTATCTGTATGTGCTGCATGGCAACCATCACAAGGCGGCACCACTGAGCATGTTTTGTATCCATCTTCATTATATTCAGCACAGGCCCAATGGTACAGAGCTCTGCTTGGCTGTAACCATACAGTCTATGGCTGTAACACTTTTTTATGCTATATTTTTTCATAATCTGAAATAAAATACGAAACTACCAAAAATACAACCAGATTGCAACGATCTTTTAAGTTTTTTTTTTTTAAATAAGCAGATACATGTAAGTGAAACGTAATTATTTGTAGATAGATAGCAGCTAAAACATAAATCTCAAGTAAGGTTTTTTTTTTTTTGCGTTGCAAAAGTGGCTCTGGATACTCACTGAGAGAGTCTGATGAGAACAGAGGTTTTTGAGATAAGAGCACTTTTACCTTAAATTATTTCAATAACCTATAAAAAACTGTATATGCTATATAAATATTATATAGTCATGTCATAGGTGTGTAGATTTCATTTTATAAGGCGGATTTAAAGTTGAACTCTTTATTCTATTTGAATTTTATTTCAAAACAAATAAACAAGCTGATATGAAAATGATCAAAGTGTTTGGCTTGTGCTATGAATCAAAATATGCTGTTTTGGTGCATACAATTGATTTTTTTAGAAATATGCTAAAGTACAAGAGACAATGATTCAAGTTGCACAGTTTAATACAAATAAATTATAGCTATTTAAGATGTAGAAGCTTGAAGCATGAGGTCAAATGGATGGCAGCCTAGTTATTCTGTTATGTACATGTAAATTTGCCTCAGATTTGATTAAAATTTTAATGTTAAAGTAAACTATAAAATTAGGCTATGTTGAACTTAAACTTTTATACACCCAAATACATAAATTAATTGTGTATTTTGAAAATAATTTGCAAAACTTGCAAAAAAAATATATATATTTATTTACTTTCTTAACACCATTCCAGCATCTATGGCTGTATTCATGGGGAGAACCAGTTAATCCATAAACAAGTCTGTTTTACACACAAGTTGTGGGAGGGACAATTTAGAATCTTCACTTCACCTAACCCAAGACATTTTGGGCTGTGGGAGGAAAAAATGTAATTAAATTAATGAAATTATTTTAATGAAATAATATTAAAATGGAGTTTAAATTACAGTGAAAATGCAATATACTTCACCCTCTTAAGAAATATAAACTTTATGAACCATTGGAATATGAGCAGTCAGAAACATGGCACAGTTGTTTTTTAATGTATTTAATATTTAAGTAAAACTGCCAGATGCAGATATTAGTGCCTCAAGCTAAAGTGCCTGATGCTACCAGGGACTGGGATCCTTTGCAAGATGCTAAGAAGAGGCCACTCTCATCAGACTGAGCGATGGAGAGTCTGAGACAGGAATGTCTGGGGCAGCTTTGACAGGAACAGCTTTCACAAGAGCCAGCTTTCAGGAACTTCAGGGACAACAATGATGGGAAAAGGCATGGAGGACTGGCCACTTTCAGTAGTTTGGACCTGATTTGCAGGGGGAAGGACTTCAAAATCCCTGAAAGTAGCTTGGTCCTCTGCTTGCTGGCCCAGACTCATCTTCTCAAAACACTCCTTCCTCATCTTCGTTTTCTTCGCCATCTCATTTCCCTCACCAACATACTGATGGTGGTACTCCCAGCGAACAGAAATGTATCAGTAACTAACTTCTGCTTTTAATCCTTTTTTTATTGTGATTTTTTAATGATTACTTTACTTCCTTTTATGTAAAGCACTTTGCATTACCACTGTGCATGAAATGTGCTATATAAATAAACTTGCCTTGCCTTATACTGACATGCCTCTAGGTGTCACAATACGACCACAGCAGAATACTGAGTGCACCTTTTATGGACTGGCAGCCCTAATAAATTATCTTATTTGTATTTTTCATGTCACTTGCAAATGATCCATGTCTACTGTGAAGATCACAAAGAAAATGTTTGAAGGAGCAGTGGTGCCTTGATCTGTAATCAAATGGTACTTTTGTTTTATTTAAAGCTATTTATTTAGTTTTTATTTTGCAGTTTAATCCAGGACACACACAACTGTATTTTATCTACAGTATGACAATGAATAAATCAATTAAGAAATGTATCTTCTAATTTTTATAATTAAAAAAGAGCATAACTTAGTTTTGCATCTTTTTATATCAGTAATGTAAAGTGCTTTTATTTATGTGGGTGTTATATGTAGTAAAATTTACTACTCAACATAACACGTTTAATGTGACTGAATCAACCTGCTAAACTAGTCATTTTAAGTGGATCAAGAAGAAATAACTTAAGCTAACAACTGCACAATATATTTTACTGTAAATATGTAATAAGTAACTATGAGCAATACAACAGGCAGGTTGCCAATTCTGTGGAACTGCTGCAGATAATAAGTGGAAACAGGAAATCTGTCTACTATTTTTTATAGAAACAATAAGGGAATTTACAACTGAAGTAGTATGTCCACAAAAATAAGATTCAAAATAAATGAATACATCACAAATAATTAAAACTTAATTGTAAGGGGTATAATCAGGATATATTGTAATTTAAGTAGCCTAATGTATAGTTTTAAGGCACTATTCTTTCATTGCTTTACTGATTAAAAAGAATACCAAATAATTTTTAAATGCTACAAAACATACAGAACCTTTAACAAATCTTAATTAGTGTAACTAAAACTTCCCTAACCAATGAAAAGCAGTAAGCGTTTATATTAAAGACGCAGACCTGGCAACCCACAGGCTATTCTGCATCTGCAACAAAGAACCACACAAATAACAGACAATCAAATAAATCAATCAATCAATCAATCAATCAATCAATCAATCAAATGAGTTCTTTGAAAAACATGCATAGGGAATATTTAATTTAATGGAACACCAAGCACTACAATGCAATATACATCCAGACAAAATTGCCTAAATCTGTTTTGCCTAAAAAAATACATTATTATTATAAGATCTCAAGAGCGTGAGCAATGATTTTCCTTCCGTTGCAGGACGAGTTTGTATTGTAAGGAATTTATCTTTTTTTGTCGGCCAACCTTGCGCAAAGTTAGCCCTCCCCTTTAATCGCCTTTTGCCGGAGCGCTGATCGCTACAAAGAGAGGACAGCGAGGAGGGAATATGAGGTAGACAGGACTTTACACGGGAATAATGGCGGCGCCGCTCCGGCGGGACACCTTACCTGAGAACTACTCTTATGGGGTGTGCAGGGACGGCAGGGTCTTTTTCATAGAGTGAGGATATATGTTTACTATTGCATTAGAAAGAATTTCTTTCTCATACCGTTCGAGTGTTTCCCAGCCAATTGCATCGCTAACAGGTGGTTTGTTTCCCTGCCAGCGATGAGACGAGAAGCACTTCTTGGCTTCATCCCTGCACTGGTGAACCTGTCAACTCTGGACACATGATCCGATCCGGTAAGTGCATTTAGGCATTACCGTGTCAGTATTTAAGTGTTATTTCGTATTGCGTAGGCATTAAAGAATAATTGAACGCTAAAAGTTTCGCAAACGTGCTATTTTTCTTGCCTCCTAGATCTACCCACATGTTGGGAGGAAGGGTTTACGAAGGAAGGAGCGAGTTTCTTTATTGAGTAAGTGGATGTGTTTATAGTTATTACACGTTACTGTGGTGCTGTAGTGCGTCAGGTGGATGACAGGTCATAAGCGGGCTTAATATGGCTGTGCTAGTCATCTTTCTCCTGATCAGCAAAAAAAATGAATATTGAGAATTGTGCACGAGGGGCATTAAAGGTAAGCTACAGTACATGCACAGTTATTGTCTTTGAAGACTGGCATTCAAGTACAAAGTCTAGAGAACAGAACAGGTGTACACGCCCCTTTCAATTTACAGTTGATGTCTCATGTTGGCAGAGTCTCAAAACCGAGCTACTGTACCATAATTCCCCGAAATGCTGTTTATAGATAAAGCTGGATGCTTTATGCACACACATTTAGTTCAAAATACTCGTTCCCTGTGAGCCATATACATAATATCTTAAGTTTAAGATTTTTGTTATACTGTACATACATTATGAATATGTAAGTTACATAGTTTTGACCTTCTGATACTGCAAGTCTGAAGGCATTTGCAGCAATGGTGCACACTAGCAAGAATTCTGCATGAGGATGAAGATTTCCTCACAAAGATTTCGCATCGGATTCAGTTTGGAAAGCTGCTTGGTTTGAAAGTGACTGTTTGTGAAATAATAATAATAAAAAAAATTCTATAGTGACTGGACCTTAAGAACCACTGATCTAGTGTATATCAACAGATCTATTTAACTGCAACAAACATACACCTGTGTGGATTCCTCTTGAAAGGACATGATTCCCCTCCACATTGTTCAACACAGTTTTCAAATGCCTCTCATAGAGGGTAAGATAGTTTCTTCAGTATTTCTGCTATAATTATGTATTAGTTATTGCATTTTAATTGCATTAATTTATATTTAATGCTAAAGTTTAATAAGTTTAATTAGAAGTAATATACATTTTTATTAATAATAATATATACATTTTAATCATTTAAGTCATCCTGCAGCCTTCTTGGAAGTTTGCTGAGGCCCTCTAGTCCAGTCCTCTGATTGAGAACCTCTGCTAGACTGACTTTTCCAAAGCAGTGCATCTGGAATATAGTCACTTTTTTTTGGTTTGCCTTGTTCTACTCCAAGATGTTTGCGTTGGTATCATCTCCAAGTTTAATCTGTATGAGGTGTGTGTGTTTAATCTCATATCTGGCTATATGCCTATGTATTTGCTGACAAATTCAAAATGCATCACATGACATTCACGCGCCAGTCTGTTTGAGGTTTGATTGAAGACAAACAGGATGTAGTTGTGACTTCCTGCTGTAAGCTGACCTGACTGAATCTGTATAGTGTGAAATGAAGTGTGATTAGGGGAACAAAAAGCTTAATGAAACTAAGAGATACAGGGATTTGGAGAATTTGGAATCCGTTTTGCAGGAGCTTTTTTTACTTCGCACATAAAGCATGGCCAGACTTTATGATCAAAGCAGAATAGCGGGCAAAAATCGAAGGTCAATGATAGGGACCACTGATAACTAAGAAGGATTGTGTCCAAACAATACAGAATTTCTACAGAAAAGCTCAGTATTCACCTTGAAGCTTGCATAAAACTTCACAAAGCCAATATCCATGAAGGAGCTGCAATTGAAAAATATGGTGTCGTGATCATAAAACCTCCACAGTTGGAGCACCAAGATAAACTTCATCTGCCCTGGCCAATACCTGACTTGAATTATGAATATTATCAAACCACTGTGAGCAGTTTTAAAGAGAAGAGCGAAAAGCCAGTTCTCTCCTTGAATGTCTCTGAAGGAACTGGAAGGGTTTCTTATAGACAACATTCAGAAGTTGTATGAATCTATTCTAAGAAGGTTGGAAATGTATTAAAGGCAAATGGTGAGACATTTGAAAGCATTTGGTATGATTAAATTATTATGAGTTTCAGGGCAGTAACTCACACAGAATAATATCTGCTAGTGCAGCAGCCTGAGCCCAGCTTTCAAGCAAGGACTAGAATCTGTTGTGGCAGTATTTCTTCATCCTTTTATACATTTTTGAACCTCTCATGGCCCCAACAGGAAATTAATCGAACAAACAGGTTCATGGCAGAGAATTGAGACGTTGTGATCATATTTTCAAAAGTTATGACTAGTTATGCAGGCCACCAATGACATTCAGGCATCCAGAAATAGGAGTGCCCGATCATGCAGCAAAAAAACCCTGTGCAATACAGAGGAAATAAACTTGTGATCCTGTGGATCAAGTAAATAATTAACTTAACTACAAGTTGCTGAAAGTGAGCTGTAATATTTTAGAGGGAATGTTGTCTTTACTCAGGGTTTGAGTGCTGATTATTGCTGTCCTGGCCTTTCCATTCCCTCCTCTAGGGAAGTAGAGGCTGAAGAATGATGACCAGTGATTGTTGGAGGTGGATATGATGGAGGTTCCGACGTAATACCAATTAGCTTATAGTAGGAGTGTGTGGCGGAGAGATGGGCTGTGAAAATGCTGGCAGCACTTGATGAAGCACATCTGACGGTTATTGTACCTTGTCACTGCTGCCATAAATCCAGTGTTGTAGATTTCTTTGGGGGAATAGGAGTCCAAAATGTGTGTAAAGGTCTAGTTACAATGTGATATATAAGAATATGGGGTTAATGTTTTTGAAAGAATTTTCTTATGCTCACCAAAGCTGCATTTATTTAATCGAAACATCTAGTAAAAACAGTAATACTGTGTAATAATACTACCATTTAAAAACCACTTAAACCATGGCAAGAATCATCAAATCAGCTTGTCTTTGTAAAGCACATTCATGTGATATGACCTGAAAATACACTTTTATAATATCAATCAATTAAGCATTTTCAAATAAATAAATAAATGAATATTACTGACCCTAAACTTTAGTGTACTTTCTCTCCCTGCATCTGCCATCATAATGCAGTCTGATACAGTGCATTATGAGATTGTATTCAGTTAAAAAAAACACCTTCTTTCTACTACATGAACCTTTGCAGTGAAACTGCTTACTTCATATTATATTGATTTTTTTCAACTTGGTGTTGGTTTACGCTGATCTGTTTTATTAGGTAGTATGTAAAACAAGTTTTTTTTTCTTCGTTTTTTTTCTGATGATCATTATCTGTTTTCTTTTCTCCATGCAAAAATGATTAGGATTGGCCCTCATTGTTTTATCAGTCGGGTGAGATGCAATAAAGCAATAATTGATTAAAGCCAACTGTCTTGCATCAGACAACATTTTCACTTTTAGTTTGGACAGATCAGTTACTGATAAGGTTACTGTAATTTTGTCCAAAATCTACACATTTCATGACCAACCATAGTTCATTTTAGGGGCGGGAAATGGAGCGCAGTTTTGCAAACAAGTGCAGATGTGCTAAAGGAACTATTTGCTACTAGGTTTCTCAAACAAAGCTCTTAAAAATCTTCAATGCTATGAACCTTGCAAATTTCCACAGAAGCACTTATTGTAGTCTTTTGGTAAACACTCGCTGATAGTGATGCCCATCCCAGGGCCAACAGGTTCTCATTTGGACTGTAGTTACCCTAACAGTCAGCAGGGGGTGTGTATGGGAATCTGACTGTAGAAGAACACAATGTATTCTCAATGAGTCACGTTTTGGGTTTTTGGTCTCGATAATGGTAATGTTATGGATATTAAAGACCTTTTCAGTTGTATAAATGTATAAGAGTATCCCATGAGTGTAGTACATGCTTTCCACAAATACACGGTTTATTTAAATTTATTGTGTTTGAATTCAAGCTCCATAGCAACTAAATGATTAATCATGCACAGCCTTTAGGATATGAAACAAGGATGTTTTTCTGGCCTAAAGGGGGCGTGAGCCAAGTTTTAGTGTGGTTCATATTAATGAATCTCTCTTATGATAAAGATGAGTGAGCTTTCCTGAGCTATTACATATTAATGTGCCTCCAAAGTGGGAGAAATCCTGAGACAACATTGTCCCTTTGTAACTTGATTCCGGATCCTGTCTCTAACTGTTACACTGGACTTACATCTCCATAGGGCGTGTGAGATAAAAAATAACTCTGAAGATTAACCAATTCGTTATGGAGTTGTTTTGTATTCTGAGTATCCCACTGAGTGTAGTACTTTCCACAAATACATGGTTTATTTAATTTAAAATTTATTGTGTTTGAATTCAAGCTCCATAGCAACTAAATGATTAATCATGCACAGCCTTTAGGATATGAAACAAGGATGTTTTTCTGGCCTAAAGGGGGCGTGAGCCAAGCAGCTTTTAGTGTGGTTCATATTAATGAATCTCTTTATGATAAAGATGAGTGAGCTTTCCTGAGCTATTACATATTAATGTGCCTCCAGGCTGTGAGAGTGGGAGAAATCCACTGAGCACATTGTCTTTGTAACTTGATTCTCGGATCCTGTCTCTACTGTTACACTTGACTTACATCTCCAACACCTAGGGAGTGTGAGAGTTACGGCTGGTTTTTATTATTCTGAGTTAGAGTTTAATTCTATGTGGACATAGTGTTTAAAAAAAAAAAAAGTTGCTGAAAAAGTTTTGTGACCTTAATGAAGTGAATTTTTAGATTGCAAGCAGTGAAATGATGGTAATAAGTATGAAGAACATGTTCATTATTCAACATACTGTACTCAGTGGTTTTGAGACAATTAGACATTATTATATTTTAATTTATTTATATATTCAGTTTATTTCCACCAAGTTTTTCACTAAGCAAATAGTTGATAAATTGCAGCTTTTGTTGTGTTAGATCACTGAGGCCATAGAGACAGAAATACTGAGGATGAATGCAAGTAAATACATGTTCTTTGGTAAATATAAGTTTTCTCAGTAGGCAAGAACACATTACATTTATCAAAAGTGACAGTAAAGTCATTTTTACTAAAGATTTCGGTTCCAACTTATAATAGGTGGCCATAACTACTGCGTCATCAAAAATATGTACAATCAGGGCCGGTTCTAGCCCTTTGGTTGCCCTAGGCGAGATTGAGTTTTGCCCCAACACCCCCCCCCCCACCCCAAAGTCACTGAACTTTTAAATTGTGGTTGAATAAACGGTATTCAAGGGTCTTACTCAAGGGCGTAGATTTTGAACGTTGTATGCTGTCTGTTATTTTTTTTTTCAATTTTTTATTTCTATTTTTTTGTGTATTGTTATTGGATAATGTATTTCTTCCTATCTATCTATCTATCTATCTATCTATCTATCTATCTATCTATCTATCTATCTATCTACATGCTTTAACTGATTACAAATTCAACATATACAAATATTAAATATACAACACATATACATTTATTTTAAGATTTTTACATTCCACCTTAATGCATTTTAATTTTTTTTAAAGGGAAACACATCGGCTCTTGAACAACTGTCTATTCTGTTTCCTGTTTTATTTTAAAAAAATAAAATAAATTATTTAATAAAAATAATTAAAAATAAAAATAATTATTGTTAATTTTGGGGGGGGTTGTAACTGATGGATTTGAATATTGGGGGGTTACCTCCCCCCATCCCCCCCATAAACTATGCCCCTGCTTCAGGCTGAGTATCCCTGGTCTCAGTGGTCTGTGTTTCACTGGTGCCCTGCTTCATTTTCTTCATCAACTGCGCACTTGCCTAATGTAACGGTAACGTAACGGCGACCCAAGAGGGTGCCCGCGCCCTCAACACAACTTTCACACTAGGCAACAACATATTTCACATATAACAAACTCAGACACTAAGTACAATGTACTTATTGTGTTCATATTGTATTGCAAAACACTTTTTGCTGCTATTGAGGTGGGATACGGGTAATGTTTGGGACAGGTTTGGTGATATGGGTAGGTTTAAGGGTGGGTTAAGGTTTATGGGATGGATCAACGGTGTAATTCTAAATGCAGAAATTAATTACAGATGTAATTACATGCAGGAATTTTTAAAATATAAGTACAATGTAAAAACATGTATGTACACAATAAGTGTAAATGCATAGTATTTAAGGCCACCTGATGTAAAGTGGGACCAAGATTTAACTTTCAAAATAAAATCTGTTCTTTTGAACTTCTTTTTTTTTAAAGAATCCTTAAATATGTATCATGGTTTTCGCTTAAATATTAAGCAGCACACCATTCTCAAACATACTTGATTACATATTGATGATGTTCATGCATTCATTTATGATTATAACATAATTATTTATATTCATTACATATTTGACAAGTAGATATTAGTTACAATTGATTAGGGTCATGATTTATTTTAAGGTCCAATTCTTGCTATTAACAAACCATTAACTATGACTTTTGCCTCAATAAACCCTTTGCTGCTTATTAATAGTTTGTAAGGTAGTTGTTAAGTTTAGGTAATGGGTAGAATTAGGGATGCAGAATGTGATCATGCAGATTATGTGCTTTGTAAGTACTAATAAACAGCCAATATGCTAGTAATATGCATGCTATAAGCAACTAGTTAATAGTAAGAATTGTAAGATTGCCCCTGATTGCAATGTCTGATTCCATTGTAATTTATTTGCTGCTATCATAGCTGTGCAAGGCAGGTCAATTAAGTGACCCACAAAAATATTTTTTTCATCTTTTCAACCTTGTCCCATATCTGATGCTGGTAGAGGGCACTCCACCTCCATCTAGCAGGTCACCTTCTCTGGATTATCCGGCTCACAAACTGCACCACAGGATGCTGCTCTCTTTTACCTGAGTCTCAATCTTCCAGACCACAGATGGTGATTTCTGAATTGAAAACCTTCACAAAATGCTCTCTTTTGGCAGTGCATTATGACAGACAGTGAGAGAAAAAATCTAAATCAAACAATTCCTTTTGATCTCTTTTCAAGGTCAGAGTAAATGTGATATATATAACTTGTTAGGCACTGGAGTTTGATGTTTGCCCTCACAGCATGCATGCATTCATATGGAGCAGTGTTCTCTGTCATATCTGCTTGTGATGGATATCAGTGGCTGTGGGCTGTGCGGTGGGTTCTGCAGGACAGAGCACTAGCCGGAGGTGGCAGGACAAAGGAGAATTTGAGAGGCAGATGAGGCTATTGCTAAATGCATGCTTTGTGAAGATAGGAGGCGTTGGCTTCCTGAACCCCAAGTGCCCTCACTGCAAACATTAGCATTGACATCTTAGTGCAGCTTCAGATCGCATGTCCTGTCCTGGCAGACTTAGACAGGCAGAGACAGGAGATAGCACGGACAGAGACGGGGTCGGGAATGGGGAACTGCTGTGGTTGTGAAGGGGACTCAGGTCACGAGACGGTGCTGGTCAGACAGAAGTTTGCATGGCCGAAGACGGACAGGGTCATCTTGGGAATAGATAGGTACTTGTTTGCAACAATGTTCTGATCTGTTTAGGAGATGAGGTGCAGCTTGGCACTGTGTATCATGTAAAGCTATAGTATTGAATTCTGTGTGTACAAAAAATTGAAAAGTGTCTTAGCTAGTGAAGTGAACCATTTGCTGGAGCCTGCTGATTCTGTTTACAGGAGGCAAACAGGATTGGACAACGTCCAATAAATGTTATTAAGAGAGATGACTGGTCACAGATGCACACAGATAAGTGTATATTGATAGATGTCTTGTTTTGTTTGGATGTTACAACTGAATACCATTGTTGAATGCAATGTTATTTGAGAAAAATCAGCATGCAAAAGTTAGATTGTAAAATGGTTCTTACAGTTCTAAAAATAATGTAAAAAATTTGAATAACTAAAAAATCAGAAAAAATGTAAAGAATAAAAAAATAAAAAATGCAATGTATAGTATAATAATTCCAGTAAAGAAAATGCAACCAATAGAATAAATATATAAATAATATAAAAAATATAAAAATAATAAAGAACAGTAATACACAGATACAAATTAAGTACACAAAAACTTAGCTTTTAAGAAGTTCAGTATCTAACGAGAAAGAATTCAAGTAAACATTTAAAAATCCTGCCTGTTTGTATACACTTAAGACAAACTGCCTGTGCTTACATTAATAACTCAACAAAACAGCATTTTGAACAAGTTTGAATTTGAGTGTTCACCTGCACAGACACATCACTGCAAAGTGCAAACCAATCCATATGTGAAAGGAACTGTTTGGTGTACCACATTACAAAAGTAACACAGTTACAATAATACATTACTTGTTGCTGTAAAATAATAATATAATGCATTGCTATTAACTTTTTGGTAATAATTTACCTGCTACAATCTCAATAATGCATGTTACAACAAGGCATTTCAACCTGAAATTGTGTGGTGTTACGTTATTTTTTTTTTTTTTAGAATTTAAAACACTGCAAGACATTCCAGCACCAGATAAAAAAAATTGCGGATAAAATAGTATGTCTATGATCAAGATGACTGCAGAGACAGATTCCATTTTTTTTCGAGATGGACATACGGCCAATATTTTTAAAAGGAGCGTAATAAGTACAATCTATGTGTGACACAGAGAGAACTCTCTACATCAAGAAGTAGCTTGAGTAACTTGAAGAAACCCCTGGATCGGTGTCATGCTAACACTAACACTAAGAGAGAGCTGCAGAAAGAATGCAGCGGACGAGAGCACAAGCAAGACAAAGCAACAGAAATTATGTTTCTCTTGGTCTGCCAAGCTGCTTGAACCCTGAGAAGTGAAGAGACTCTTGACTGAGAATGTTGTGGAAGATATGCAGCCTCTGTCAACAGTAGAATCTTCTGTTAGAAATCTGTACATAGTTTCTAGAACGTCAAGTAATATGAGGCCAAAGCTCTTCCTAATTTTGTTGTCCTGTTTGCAAATCTCAAATAACCTTATCTGACTTTTTTTTTTTAAGATAAAATGCAACGCAGCATTAATGCTCTGTTTTTTTTTTTTTTTTTTGTTTACTGATTATCCTCAAGCCCTTGTTTTCATTCGAGATACTAATTTAAGTCGTTAATAAGGAAAGAATGAGGCTTGTGGATCTTGGTGTTTGCATTGATGTAACACTGCAGAATTCCAGTGGAAATCTGTCATGTTTAGTAACTGTTTTTATTGGATTGTGTTTATATTTACTTTGAGAAAGCAGGGTTGTGTAAAGCATAGAAATGGGATGTATTATCTGTGCATGTACAGGGAGGTTTTGTATGAAGACCAAACTACAGGAAGAATATCCAACCTAAAATGGGGTCTGTTCTTTCTGCATTTTGAATTATTCATAATGATTTCTGTTTGAAGTCTCTTTGATAGCACCCAGGCTATTTCATTGTTTCTGAATCATTAAATCCTGCCTTGGTGGGTAGCACTGTTGTACTGATCCAAATGATAGGGCAAAGTATTGAAACTTTAAAAACATCAGCAGCAGCAGCAGGAAAAAAGCAGGTGCTGTCAGAGGTTTGCGGTATCCATATTTTCTATTAGTTGCAATGTCAAAGTCAGGGTCACTTGACAACCAAATGATCTTCCTTCGAAATTAACATTCGGGTCTGTCTAGTAAATGTTAATGTTACATATTTGTAGACTCTTATAGGTTTTGTTTACAGACCTCTGTCAAGGTCCATTTATGGCATTTGTAAGAGATGTTATGAATTGTTATAGTGTGCAAAACTGTTCAGTTTAATTCAGTCAGTTTCCACCACTGACAAAGCTCTTTGAAACCATGAAAAGGTAAATTAAAGGGCTTTCAATGTTTATGTAATTGTAGCTGTGAAAACATCACTTAGCTTGTTCGCATAGATCATGGCCATAAATTAAAGTCACTTCCCAGGGCTCAATGCTGGGAATTTTTTCAACTCACCAAGTTGGGCCAGTGGTTACATTTTTTTTCTTGCCCTGGCAAAATCTAACCTTGTATTCTAAAAATAAACACCAAAATTTTAGATACAAGTAAAGTTTCACAATTCCCATTACCTCAGCACCTTCTCGGTAACACAGCAAAATCTACTAGCCTAACTAATGTAAAGTTATAAAAGATAAGTGAACAGTCAGTAATAAAATAAGAACAAATAAACAAATTCTAAGCAATATCACTAATAAATTCAACAGAATAAAGATAAAATCGAAAGCATTTTCAAGGTACAGTAGACCTAAAAGTGGCGTTCAGGTACAGAAATTCAATGATTCGGTGGTCTTTCCTGTATAAATTAAATATGAATCCTAAAGCTACAAAAGTTATTCAGTTAAAAGCATATAGTGATTTTTCTCTTTCATTTATTGTTTGATTAACATAAAGGACAGAGAGAGCAGCAGGTACTGTATATTAGGTTGTGGTCACTTTAAGACTTAATGCACAAATTCAGTATAATGATAAACATCTGGAGCCCATTTCAGAAAGAAGGTTAAGTGAAAACTCTAAGTAGGGTAACCCTAAAATGAGGGTAACTCTGGGTTTTCCTTTTCAAAATAGGAGGTTTGTCAAACCCAAGGTGGCAGGGTAAGTCAAGCCCGTTTCTGAAAGAGAGGTACTGTAACTTACTCTGTGAACCTAACCAGGGGTGCGTTTCCCAAAAGCATTATTAGCCAACTATGGTGGTTAGTTCCATTGAAATCTATATTAGCCCCCCCCCCCCCCCCCCAAACAAGACTAAAGTCCTATTCGGAAGGTAATTGTTTCTCAGTGGGACGTAAGTGATTTTCACCATTTACAGGGGATAGTCGGTGATTTAATTGCCGTCCGTATCCAGGATGTCTGTGTTTTTCTCTCACCACCCCTGTAAAAATCTGCGTCCGAATTACCTACTGTTTTTAAGAAACACCGAAGTCGTGTGGTAGTTTAATTGCCTTCCGAATCCACATCTCTGAGTTTACAAGAAGAAATCGATTCAAAATTCAGTGCTTAAACCCTTTTGGACCACTCCCGAACACCGTAAGGTAGGTTAACTGTTGTACTTTGGTGTAATTTGCATACATATTTATTTATTTAATACTTCTGGAAAGTATTTAAAAGAATAATACTTCATAATTACTTCAACAACAAAATATGCTTGGAATAATAAGAATAAATTTTACATAAGTATTATTAAATGCGTTTTATACAATAATAAGAATACACTTACAATTATGTGACTGGTCACGTGAGCAGCGCGTTCTCAGGTTCTTAGCATCACAGTACTCACTCCTCCTCTGTGAATATATCGCCATCCGAATCCACGAGTTTTATCACCGAGGTGATATGTAAATGTATTTTTACAGACATCCCCATAAGAAACAAATACCGTCCGAATCAGGCTTAAGATACATTTTTTAATGTAGAAAAGTGAGCTGTTGCCTTGGTGAATAATAATTTCGGAGCTCCATTGATCATGGCTTTTCGTAGTCGTAGCTAAACTCAGACTCAACCTAAGTGGAATGAACCAACTCATTTCAGATGTTCTGAAACCGAAAACTTGAGTTTCCCATCTCAGGTTAAGTCAACGCAGAGTTCAAGTTTGAACTCAGAGTTGGTTGAATCTCTTTATTGAAACGGGCCCCTCATTTTTTTTTCTCATCTGTTTACATCAGCTACCATTCCGTCAAGAACGTATTTCATGCTAGCCCTGGGCTATCGAGCAGTCCTTATTGTTGAGCCCTGCTTCTAATAAATTGATTTGAAAGGTTGTTTACTCTCTTTTGCTTGGGAATCAAATAGGAATCAGATGTCTGTTTTCTTTCCAAAGTGTGACCTGAAGAAATTTGGCCAGAAATCACACACTGAAAGAAAATCTTCCCCACAGACATCTTTCAAAGGGAGAGATTATCCCAATTTCAGCTTTTCAGTAAAGTCCATGCCCTGTGAAATGAGGATTTGTCCGGTCTGTGAAAACTTTTATTTAGTGCATCCATATTTAGCCTAAAATGGGACCTTTGATGTTTTGACTGGACCCTCCATTACATAGAAATGTCAAGTCTTTTATTTAACTAGGTCAGTGAGTGTTTGTTAAAGGAGGTAATGGAAGTTAATATAGCTTTAATGAAAGGAGATGATTGACTGGTTCATTGCCCATTTCCATGGCCATTGTGAAAAACTCAGTTCCGTGCACACACACACTGACTGATAATGGATTCTGAATGCACTGCAGAAAAAAATATTCATTCCAACAAGCTAGTCTTAGGTCATTCTGATACATACACAAATATGCAACACTGTGGCATAACGTAAGAATGCCATAGCTTGAGAAGTTTTCAAATAATGAAGACTTGAAGTTGCCTCTCATTTAATTCTGAAAAAGGAAATTCAATGTCTGTTACTTGTTGTAATACATTAACCAAGACCCGTTTAATTTAATTGCATTTCATCTCAGCTGTACGCTGATTCCAAATTGCTATTGGTAGTGATATTCCTGTCCAATAATAGCTCTCAGTGTTGTACCGTTCATGATTACTGGTTTTGGAATATTGTGGTTAAAACCTGCAGACTATGTTGTAGTAGTAGGATGTATTTATAGTAAGTTATGTGAGTCTGCTGAGATCTGGAATAAAATTCTGGTTCATAGATGCTACAGTAGAGCATAGATTAGAACAGCTGTTTACTATAATTTCTCAACATTCATAATAATAACAACAAATGTTTCTTGAAAATCAAATCAGCATATTATAAAGATTTCTGAAGGATCATGTGACACTGAAGACTAATGGCTACTGAAAATTCTGTTTTAAAATATATAAAACGTGTATTACTGACTCAAAACATTTTAACGTTAGTGTATGTTTGCAGCTTCCTGTGGTATTGTTTTTATTGTGAGTCAGGAGAAATTGTCACAATGTAACAGTAGCTGTCAAAGGTCCAAATACACAAATGTTTTTTTCTCTATCAGTAGTTTTGTATATTAGTCTCTGTTTTGAGAATTATTTTTAGCTGTGCATTTACTGAATGAGCACTGTGCTACTTCTGAACTGATTGCACTATATTTTATGTATAATCATTTTCTATTCTTTAAGGGTTAGTTCACCCCAAAATGAAAATGATGTTATTAATTACTCACCCTCATGTCGTTCCAAACCCGTAAATCCTTCGTTCATCTTTGGAACACAAATTAAGATATTTGAGATGAAATCGGAGAGCTATCTGACCCTCCATAGACAGCAATGCAACTGAAATGTTCCCAGGTCCAGAAATGTAGTAAATACATCGGTAAAACAGTCCATGTGACAACAGTGGCTCAACTTCAGTTTTGAGATGCTACAAGAATACTTTTTTTGTGCAAAGAAAACAAAAATAACATAATTTACTCAACCATTCTTCTCCCCCAAGTTACATCTTGTGCCATTTTGGAGAGTACCCAAGAACGTATTGGACGTAATCAGCGTTGTATACGTTTGTGGGGAAAGCTCACGCATGAACGTAATCTGCATTGTTTCCGCTTAGGGGAAAGCATGCGTATGCATTGTAATACTCTCTAAAAAGGCAGAAGACGTAACTCGGGGTAGTTACGAAGATGAATGAAGGTCTTACGGGTTTAATTAATGACAGAATCTTCATTTTGGGGTGAACTAACCATTTAACTGTTTCAAATCATTTTAAAAGTTTTTAAAGTCCTTGTTTTTATTGTTGTGATTATTTTTTTAATTTTTATTTTACTTTCTTTTATGTAAAGCACTTTGAATTACCATTGTGTATGAAATGTGGTATATAAATAAACTTGCCTTGCCATTAGTAATCTCCTGCAAGTCTGAACTCGTTCAGTGTACCAGAATAGTCTACACAAGGTCATAACTCTGTGAGCTTGGGTTTCTGTGTCACACAGAGAAATAGGATGGTGGTAAGATTTATAGGGCAAATCCTTACACATCAGGGAAGATGTCCCCTTGACTTTGATGACTGTATGTGCTGCAGACTGCTGTGTGCTGCCGATAAGCTGTATGTACGTCACTAATCACACACTTCCCTTTAGCAGATAACTTTGACCAGACCACACATTCAAATCTCATGACCGTGAAAATCTCACGTCTGTGATTAACATGAGCACAGCTTTACAGAGAATCTGTGACAATGGTGCAGTTTCAGTTACGATTATTTTGGGATATTATATAATGCCTCATAATATATTGAATCATGAGGCACTGCATACTTGCTGTACCACAGTGTAGTTTGCTGATATTCAGCTCTGGTCAGTAGTGATCGAGGAGCCAGCTTAACCTCTGTGTCTTATTTAATGTAGCTCATTACTCTAACTCACTGATTTAAATAAAGCTCTGTCAGCCCTTCAATGCCCCAAGCTGGGATTTCCATGTAATTACACATGCATGGAGAAGAGGGTGATCTCTTCTCTTTAAATGAGGTTATTTCAAATACACATTTGTTTTGCTTCATTTCTATTTAAAAATTTTCAACAATAACCCTTGTTCCCATAAAGGGTTACCTTATAACGAAAATTCTGCCAACACCTATGTTGTTTCAAATTCTGTGACTTTATTGGAAGAAGAACATCTAGTTGTTTAGTAAAGTGAAACCTTTTCATTATATCCATATATCTCAAATCCAGTTCTTTTTAAACATGTATAAAAATTAAAAAATTGATTACTTTAAGACAACTAAAAAAATTGACTAAGCAGTAATGAATACATGGAGAGTTATTTTAATGCTTTCTTTGTGCTGACTCCAGCTAAAAACAAAGCATATCTTGGGTGAAGACAGACTATTTTAATCACTGCATGGTGGAGCCAAAGTTTTAGCTTTCACATAATTCACTTAAATTCACATTCAACTCCAGTGAAGGCTTAAATGAGATAATTTTCTACTGCCAGCTTTGGAGCTCATAAAGACTGAAACAGTGATTACAATGCCCCTCACACTTCATTAACTGATACTTTTCTTTTCCTATAATTAAGACCTTTTAAGTCTTGATGTAAAGGAGGTAGTGAAGGATTTTTAAAATGTATTTTGAAATAAATCTGAGTAAAATAGATTATCCAAAAAAAAAAAAAAAATGTAGGGAACTTGGTTCTATCAGTTGATGATTGGATGGAGGCAGATCTGAATGCAAGTTCTCAATCAGTTGTGTGAAAGTTTGGGGTTTAAGCTGACTAAATGATTGGAGAAGTCCTGCATAATGTCTGTCACGTTGCCAGAAGATCGATTTAGGATATTTTGATAAAAAATTACAATGTATGTTTACGTTGAAAAAATAAATGGAAAAGCAGTGAAGTAAAACGCAAAGTGAACAGACCCTCATACTGTCTGTGAAGGCAGCAATTTCAGTTTCAGACTGGAATGCTGGGATTTATCTCTAGAGTAGACTTTAAGAACACCTGTGCATTTTATTTATTCACTGATTAATGAAATTTCCAGATCATTCTCTCAATATTTTGTCTCATTCATAAGATATATTTCCATTTCTAAGCTCAATCTATCTCTCCTCCCAACAACACTGCACATCCTGCCTATGACAGAGACAGACAGAGATTCAAAAAGAGTAGGTTCACTCTCTTCACCCCTCCCTTCCTCTCTCCCTCCTCCCTGTGAGTGTGTGCAGCGCTACGTCAGAGCAGAAGACTGGTGTGTATTTGTGTGTGCATGTGTGTGTGTGTGCACGCAGGCTGGTGACTGTGTGAGCCGGTGAGGAAACAGGAGCGTCGGAAATAGGAGACACAGACTGCAAAATCACGATGCTTACGCCTTTGCCCACTTCAACGGCGAAATGCGCTGGTTTTACCTGTTCTGCATTTTGACGGCCATGGAGCTCTGAAACATCTCTGTAGCTCTCTCTTGAGAAACGGATGAGATTGAGATTCTGGAACTATTCCATCAGGGCTCTTCTGGGGACTCTTTCCTTTTACTCAGACTGGTTCGTTCCCTTTCCTGCAGTGTTTTCCTCTCTGAATCTATTAAAATGAAAGCAGAACTGGACTTTCAGTAAGTGTCAGTCATTCAGTTGGAAGTTTGACACTTGGAGCTGTTTGGATTAAACATGTGGAGCCAGTCAGGATATTCCAACCATTACCAACCTCATCCTGCTCACCCCTTTTACCATGTGCCCTACAGGTGGGTTGGCCTTCCTGTTTTATTTTAGATCACAATAGTGGTTAATGATAAAGTATGCGAAGCTAGGATTTTGGAAACAATGTTTACAGATTTTCCATCCTGTAATGGGGTATGTCCACAGAATGCTTCTGAGAGGTCATTTCAGGATGGATCTGCTTGACAGTTGATGTTGAAACCGTTTGGCAGGTTTTCGTTGGATAATACTAGATTAAATCTAAACCATGTGCGTCCGTGGCAGGGATTACATCGAGATGAGAATAAATTAACTGCTTTATTTATGTCAAGACATTGAGGAATTCCAACAGGTTCTGTTGAACTGGCAAGTCGAGCGAGTTCTGTGGAAGTGAAGATGTGATGCATGAAAACATGTCATAAATACTTCACCTGCTGTTGCTCTGTGTGAAGTTGCATAGTGTCACAGACAGACAGCATGCCTCCATATTTCATCGTCCTCCTGACTGAAGGTTTTGTATTTCTTGAATACCAGCAACAGCATTCCTATCTTGAAGCCAAATACTTCTGCAAGTGTGTTTACTTTCCTCATAACTTGGTGTTTCCTAATAGCTGAGAAAGGATAGAGATTGTTCTTTCATTATTTACTCGTTGCAGGCCCTTGGCTCGGATGGATTTCAAAATGATTCAGTGGAAATACTACTGTTATTATGGAGTTTGTTGTTTGTGTGTGTTTTCAGAGGCACAGCAGGGGTTGCTTTATTATAGTCTGTTTAATATTTATTCCTGCATTGAGGTAATTATACCAAACCCATTATTGTGAGTTGCTTCTCTTATAACTGCCCATGTATTTGCCTTTCACTTTCCCTATCTATTTACTGGAAACCTCATTTGTTGTTATGACTCCAATTAAGCAGGCCTACTTCTCTAGCATTTGTTTAACCAACATATGAGAGTGGCCTGCTTTTGATTCATCTGATAATACTTTGCTGAAAGTGTTTCTTATGTTGATGTTGAGTAACAGTTCATCCAATCTCTTGTAGGACTACAAGTTTGAGGTTTGAGTTTAAGTTTTTGTTTCATTAAGGATTGCGTCATTTGTTGTTATACAATAATATGTTAAATTTGACTGTCTATTTGATTTTCTCTGCTTGGTAAAAGTGATGTTGAATGGTTGTACTCAATATGCTTGAATATAAAACATTGTAATGCATTCTTGCTGTTCAAAAGTCGGTGAATTTTAGCTAGCTTGAAATCACAGAGATATAGTAAACTGAGACGGTAACGTGTCTCAGTTAACAATAGAATAAAAATATGCTAGTGCTACATATTGTACACTATCCATTATGGTGTTTGGTTTGCATTATGTTTATAATCTCATAAAATCAATATCATAATGATCTACTCTGTTAAGTGGTATTTCTAGGCTTTTAGGCTCCAGCATCCTTGGACAAGCAGTTTGGAAAATGAATGGAATTGGATGACCTTGGAATAAAGTTTTTATTGTATTGTATTGTATGGTTTTTCCTTCAATGTGCAATTTAAAATTCCATTTTTGAATTGAGTCTGACTTCAACAATGGAAGGTGGCCATTTTCCCATGCAAGCAATTTTTTCCATTTCATGTCTTTAACCCCCCCCCCCACATAATAAAATAATTGTAACTCAGTATTATCCCCAATATTTAGTAACACTTAACATTAGTTAAACACATTATTTAACATAAACTAACAATGAAAAATAGTTCTAAAGCATTTATTAATCTTGGCTAATGTTAATTTTAACCTTTAATAATACATTATAAAACCAAAAGTTGTAATTGTTAATATTATTTTATGGACTTAAGCTAAAAGGAACTAATAATGAACACTTTATCATACCCAACAACTCAAAAACTACCTTAATAAGTAGTAAAGCTTGCATATTATGAGCATATTGGCTATTTATTAGCACTTGTCCTACCCAATACCTTAACAACTTCCTTAATAAGTAGTAAATAGTACTTTATTGAGGCAAAATAGCAAGAATTGGACTTAAATAAAGTGTGATCATTGTATTGTTATTAAAGTTAAAAAAGATTAATAAATGCAGTTAGTAATGCATTAACTAATGGTAACATTGTAAAGTGTTACTAATATTTCACAAACATTTATTTATTGTTTTGGTAAGTATCTATATAATAAACAGGACAATTACAGCTGCTCATTATCACAAAAGAAATCACTTCAATGAGCCACAATATAAGATTTTGCAATAATTGTACATCATCTTTACATATTTCTTTTTCTATATGTGAGGGAGTGTGTGATGCTCTTGTAATATTTTTAATGTGTATGTGCACGTGTATCCTTGCATGTATGGATGCATACAGCAGTTGTGATTATTCTGTATTGCAGCGACTGGATTGGCTCACACAGCAGGTGAGAGTGAAAGAGCAGAATGTCTGGATTCAAGTCCTGATTAATCTTACCGACCGCCAGCCTGACCTCATTTATATGATGACATATAACTTACCTGTACATCTTAATTGATTGACAGTTTCATTAGTTCCTCATCTTACACTACACCAACACGTTCACTTCTAATCAATCGGTCAGTCTGTTAAGTGTACTAGATTGCTCTTTGATTTTAATCATGCAGTACTCAGAGGCCTCTTCTATGTGCAGTGTAATATCAGAGCTGATTATCAGTGCAGCTCTTCATGAAAAGATCTTGAATCGGAGACAAAACTAACAGCACTGTCTTTTGTGCGATTATCTGTGCCATTTTCAAAAAAGCAGAATTTGCACTTGGAGCGCATCTGCTTCTCTAGGCTCGGCACAAACCAATCACATTTCAGCATGGGTCCCAGAGCAGCCACGCTGAGACCCCAAAAGAGGGCTAAAAAAAGTCCCACGCTCATTTGAGCTGGATCCTGCCTTGTAATTTACGTTCTGACGTGGCTCCGTGATTTATCTAGTGCTGTCAAAAGATTGAGAGGATCAAAGATCAGAGGGATGATCCAGATGTGCGGATAAGTGATTTGTGAGAGCCTCAGACTCATTCCTGTCTCTTTCTCTGTGATGAGTGGACATCCAGCCAGTGAAATGGAACATTTTTATTTCTGTGTGAGGACAGTAGATGCTACAGCAAGGGATATTGCCTGTCTTGAATCCACTAAGGGGTAAAAAATGCTAAGCAACTGTTTCCAGTGCTGCTTGGGACTGAACCACTATGTAAGGTAGGACTAAATGAGTGTTTTGATGGTTGAAATGTGCCTATTGGGAACTGACCGAAAGATGGATGCACTGCACCATACTGTTCTGTCCAGTAATATCAAAGTATAAAAAATATATAAATTTACTCAAAAAGCAAAATTACATAAAATACCTTATTGGGATACTTTATTTCTAAGTATATTTTTTGAATTAGTTTATTTTTAATTAGGGCTGTCAAATCAATTAATTAATTGTGATTAATTGCATCCAACATAATAAAAACTGTATATATATATATTAGTGCTGTCAAATTATAAAGAAAATATATATAAAAAAAAAAAATATATATTAAATAAATAAATATAAATACCACTATTAATAAATACTACCAAAATTATGATATTTAAATATTTATTAGGACTATCACGATTATGAAATTTGGCTGACGGTTAATTGTCCAAAAATAGTCACGGTTATCACGATTTATTGTATGTTTTTTTTTATGGCTTTCATTACATAATTGTGATTAATTCAAGGGTTCAGTAAATAATTATGATGTTATCTTTTAATCTTTTTTGAGTTATTACTTTGCAGTGTAAGATTACATGGAGTATTCCAAATTTTAAGAATCGGACAATACTGATCCAACACCAGCGCTATTTTTATTTTTTTTCTACACCACTACAGAATATCAATACTGTGTTTGTGGAACTAATCCACTAAATACTAACTTCTTCATTTGAATCAAGACATGAAGAGTCTAAAATAAATGTGCTGAATGATTAAGTTTACTTTGATTGTATGCTTTGCACAATATTAATAAACTGTACAGTGAAACATAATAACCAGAACATTAATAACTGATAGAGCTCGTGGTTTATCTGTCAATCAGATGTGTTCTCGGCCACTGATCTATGCTCGTGATGTTTTCTTTTATAATTATCATCGGCCAATAGAAATGTTTTAAAAAATAGTATTTTTGGTGGTAATAAGATCAAGCCCCTCGATGACGTCTTAATCAATTCTGTCGTGAAGCGCTCAACATGGGGGAGGCGATCCATAACAAAAATAAAATAACTTCTGAATCATTTTTTTTAACTGGTTCATTAAAACTATCTATCCGAATCAGGAAACTAATCAGACTTCTAATAACTTTTAACGAGCATGGGGGAGGCGATTGGTAATAAAAATATAAAAATGAAAATAATCTTTTATCTCACAACTCTCATAATTACGGCTTTTAGCGAGCATGAGGAAGGTGAATGGTGCTTCTCAAACGGAATGCTGCATTCTAAAATTCAGATGAATTCCGTACCGACTTGTTTTCTTTCAGTTTATTTTCGTGAATTTAAGGATGCAGCCTTCCGTTCGAGAGACTTCCATAGATAAGCTTTTTTTGAACTGAAAAAGGCTCTAAATGAGGAGTCGATTCCCCTTGTTGAAACGATTCCAACCATTGGAATCGACTCTCAATTCGCAGCCCTACACTCCACATGGTACAAAGAAGAGAAATGAGAGCGCAATGAACTCCAGCAAGATGTCATTTTATGCGAATTCCCAGACCTTTATCTACACATCAAGTATTATATTGGGAATATATCATCTTGGAGAGAGAGTTTTACCGTGCTGACTGTCATAACTGAACGTGACCTGCTGTTTAAATGCTGAGCGGAGAATAACTGACAGCTGCAGCCGAAAGAAGATCAATTTCCGTAAACTTAAATTTAACAATATAAATATAATTCTGTCCCTCACATTAAGATGTGGAATGGCTTCTGATGATATACAGTGCATAAAAAACCAAACTGGTGCTCTTCTGTTTATTTTGGTGTATGACTCCCCCGTATAAAAAGCACAATAATCACAACTTTTCAGACAACTGCGGTTAGATCCAATAATCGCAATATATACCTAAAAATACACACACACATATATTATGTAAACATAAACTTTTATGTTGGATGCGATTAATCACGATTAATCGATTTGACAGCGATTAATCATGATTAATCGATTTCACAGCCCTATTTTAAATGCATTTTTCTTAACCAATTGGCAATTGATTTTTATTGAATATAATTATTAATAATAATAATGATGTTATTATTATTATTTTAGCTTAACGTTAATAAAAAAATGTTTTTCATTAAAAACATGTAGTTAGTACTATACACCAGAACTACACACTGTTGATGTGTGTAGTTGAACAATTAAAACAAAATATAGACCAATATTTAAAATGAACAAACTGCTAATCTAACATCTCAGATTACAAAGCTAAATTAGAAAATCCACAGTCACTTACATAAGAGGTCTCTTAATTAGAGATCGACCGATATGGGTTTTTCTATAGCCGATGCCGATGCCGATGTTTAGAGGTCAGGGTCAGCCGATGGCCGATATTTGCTGCCGATTTTTAGGGCCGATATCTTGAATTTTTCCCCTTCATTTGCATGCTAAAATGTCACACTAATAATAAGTGGATGCAAAACATTTCTAAACTTATCATCATTTATTGAGCACTGACTTGAACCATCTCTCGAATCTTAATTTTTTGTGCACTGCAATTAAAAATAAAAAAAAAATGATCCAAAGTTAAACAAAACAAATATAAACTGACCAAGTACATATAAAAATTAAACATGTAATATAACGTCAATCATTTAGTTTTTTCAAGTTTGTTGGAACATAAAATGTAACTTAAATATACCATTTAAATAAAATAAATACAATTTTATAAATTCATTAAACTATAAAAATAAAAAAAAAAACAGCAACAATTTGTATAAATGACAGAACATTGATTAAAATAAAGTACAAACCAAAAATATAAAAGGTTTTACACTGGTCAAAATACCGGTTCACTCTGCTGTTAATCAAGGACGTTTTTTGCTCATATGAAGAGGATAATCTTTTCCGTCTAGTTTACATAAAAAAATAAAAACATTGTAGTTTAACATTCAGATACATTGCGAATATGGAAACATTTGGATCACAGCAATAACCCTCCAAATACACACATCTAGCCAAACCCGCGCGCGCACCTCGTCCTCGTCTGCACGCACGCATGCACTGTCCACGATCTAATGCACTGTAAATGCAGGATTTTTAAAAAAAACAAATAGGCCTGACCAGAACGCAAAAATTCCGAACATTTTGCAGAACATCAAATTAATACTCGCATAAAATGTTTAAAAAAAAGCGGTTCACTGACTGCGCAGCACAGCCACAAGCGCCACAGTTACGTTTGGGAATTTAATTTTTAATACTATAGTGTCATTTGAAAACATTGCAATTGCGTTTTAAAATACAACAACGCACCGCAAAGCCATTTAAAGAGGCGCTTCAGCGGTCTCCTTGACGGAAAACAGTCAACTTAAGTACAAGCAATCGTATTGCGCGGGTCTTTCATTTTATCAAATGATCATCACAACATCTATTCATTTTAAAACAGTCCTGCTACTAGCATTTTATTCAGACTAAAACCCCTTTAATTCGGGTGAGAAAGCTTTTTAGACGCATTTTGCAGCATTAAGTTTATTAATTGAACGATCGATCATGGAAATGATCAAATATTGACTCCCTAAATGCAAATGAGTATGGAAACCTGCTATTGTCTGCATCAAACCATTTCCGAACAAATGTCAAATTGTCTGTGAGCGGGGAGGAGTAACGCTTCGGTGTTTTGTGAGAGCTGCCACCTCAAAATTCTCTGACTACCTTTATCTCCCAGGACTGTTGTTGAATCTTCCAAAAGTTTTGGCTTGGGGTCCTTCACATGCGGCAGCAGCACTTTCCACCGCACCAATAACACGGGGCCTGCCCGCCGACGTGCCTGAATTTAAATCGGCGCTACTAAACACGGATATCGGCTGATGCCGATATATTAAAAAATGACAAATATCGGCCCGATATATCGGCCGAACGATATATTGGTCGACCTCTACTCTTAATTCACCACCTTGGGATGGGAAATGCAGCCTTGGTGAGCACAAGAGTCTTCTTTGAATGGTAGGATATGCCATTTTGTTAACTGATCTTGCTTTAGAGCTGTTTAAATATTTTTACTGAAATCAATGTCTCCTCATTTTCTAAATTTCTCACGCCTTAGTCTAAACAGCTCAACTGACATTTAAATGTCGCTTTTCACAAGGGAGCCAGGCTGCAGCATGCCCCGTCTGTCAATGTGTGTACTGTATGTGCGCAAGACCTTTAATATTAATTCATGCTAGCCATTTATGAAGCTCTCTCATTGCAGCTGAGGTATGTTTCTATATTTAATTGAGAGATCCATTATAATCTCTCTTAGCTTTGTGTGAATCACAGAATGTAAATCTGGCATTGTAAAAGCCAAGAACAGCAGCAGTACAGTTCCACTTTCAATGAATCTGAAGGCCTGCAAAGATTGACACGGATGTGAATAGAGCTGTGCAGAATAATGAAATGAGCATCATCTGTCTTTGTAGGTTGAGAGAGGTCTAAAAATAACATTGGTGTGAGAAGTGTGTTTGTGTGGATCAGCACCAGGTGTTTGGGTTCAGGGGCTTATATAATATATTTGTCTTTTTGTCATATACAAGAACATGGATGAGACTCCTACTTAAATTGCCTAAATACAAATATAATGCTCAAGAGAAAATATAAACAGACTTTGTTTACTCATATAGCAAACCAGTGATTCTTGTTGTGAGAAGGGCACAGGGCTTTTATGAAGACCAAGAGAAATGGAGGGGGAGAGCTTGTTGTAAATGTCTTGAATAATTTCAGATGTCATGGTGGGTGGTGAAAATTCCAGTGTGTAAATATTTGAGAATAATGTCGCTTTATGTTGTTAGAGACTTGCAAAAAAATACAGTTTCTGTGAACCACCATGGTATTTTCTTGAACTTGTTATTGAGGTTTGCTGTGGAAATGGCACTAGAGGTCTAAATTACATTTGTTGCGGTATGAGGAAAATGTAATTATGTGCAAGCAGTATAACTAAGTTGTTGTCTGTTATTTTTATTTATTTTATTTTTTTAAGAATTCATCTGTGAAGCACATTTCTCGGTTCTCTGTAGAATTGGCAAGTCTGATATATTTCTGCAAATCAGTTTCTTTTAAACAATTTTTTTTTTAAAAATCTGATTTTAAACAGATTCACAAATAGCTGGAAAGAGGCCTAACATTATTAAAACCATTCGATGTGCAAGTCGGCAGAGGGTGGAACAGAAATAAAATTCTGTTGGAGAAGGGAAGAAAAAACTTGAGGGAGCAGGTGGGTACTGGATTGGAAAAATCTGTCCCACATGGACCAAAACATTGCTTGCTTGTATTAATGAGAATAATATGATATTTCAAAGCCTGTAGTTTAATAAAAATAAAATAATCATAGCAATTCATTCTCTTTGTATAATTAAATTATTTACATCATATTACAGAAACAATTACATAACTAAAATCAGTGCAGCTTGTTTTAATGCTCATTTACGTCTTAGTCAAAAGGAGGCTGGGCATTACTGGTGATATAAATGTTTAATATTTCAAGCTTTTTTCAATTTTGACTTCATAATTTAGATTTGATCATTTGTTATTACTCAAACTGTAGGCCTATTGTATTCAATGTAAAATATACATTTTAGATATATAACATATATAGCACCATTCAAAAATTTAGATTCAGTACATTTTTTTATTTTTTGGGAAATAAATAAATACTTTTGTTCAGCGAGGGTTTATGAAACTGATCAAAAGTGACAGTAAATACATTTATAATTTTGTTAAGATAAATGCTTGAACTTTCTATTCGGCAAATAATCCTGAAAAATAAATGTATCACCATATATTGTATAAGCATTATTAAGCAATATTAAGCATCACACCTGTTTTCAACCTTGATAATAATAAGAAATATTTTTTGAGCACATATTAGAATGATTTCCGAAGGATCATGTGACATTAAAGACACTGAATGGCTAATGTTTCACAATGTTTTACATTTTAACTATATTTCTGATCAAATGTAGGCATCTTTCAAAAGATCTCACTGACCCTAAACCTTTTAACAGTAGTGTAAATATCTTCTATATCTTCCATATAAATGTAAAACTTATTAAATATCATTTTTGTGTTATTTTATTAAAATGTTTATATTCAGCTAGGTTTTTACTGTATTTTACTTATGATGCTTCCTCAGATCATGTGGTCTATTTATAATATACTGTAGCATCAAAAACCTGAAAAATATGTTTTTTTTTTTTTTTTTTACAGATTTAAATTTATATATTAGTATATAAATATTTAAATCACCCAACCTTACTTGATTTACTGGCCTCATTATTTCCCCAACAAATACTTAAAAATAACCTGTGACCTTCATTCTCAAAGCAGCCTGAATTTTAAGCTATTTTGGGAAGCTAAATTTAGGCAAGTCAAACCTAGAGTCAGGTCTGCATGACTCATCATGTAAACACAAACACTCAATGACCAGGGATATTACAATACCACACACCATTGGTTGAACATAATCTACCCTTCCTCTCTCTGTGTGTGTGTATGTCTCTCTTTCTGCGCTTGTGTTTTTGTGTGTGTGTGTGGGCATGAGTGCAGTGACTCATACAGGCAGCAGATTGAATCAAGAGGGAACAATAGATTTTAGCAGAACAAATGGTCAGAGGGAAAAGGCATGGATCAAAGAGCCATATTACCTGTTTCCTGCCTCATTTTACCTTCTGTAGGCCACGACAGCAGCACTCTTGATTCTTCTTACATCCTCCACAATGACAAAACAACATCTCTCACAGAGAGGAACGGCCACACCGCTGGGCCTCGGGCAGCTGGAGACTATTTTAAACTGAGATCCATGTTTCCTCTGGCCTCAGTGGACCTCCGCCTCTGCTTTTACTTCAGACATCAAGTATCAGCTCAACAGCATCAGTAAAGCACAGAGGAATATGAACAGATTTAAAGCAACTCAATAAGATGTGGTATGATTTTTTTTTTTTTTACTCCGTTCACGCCTTCTGGGCTCCTTATCAGGGTTTAACAAATCTGCAGCCACAAGTGCCAAATGTTTTTTTTTTTCTGAGATAAATGCTAATAGGTTTCAAACACTGTTTTGCATATGCTTGCTCTCAGGCTACACACTGGAAGAATCATCTTTTGTCCTTGACAAATCTGTAACTCTGTCTGCTTGTTTTTTTTTTGTTTTTCCGGTCACATTTACTTTGTTTTGTGAATTTTTATGGTCAAAATCGATGGGTGTCTGTGCAATCGTGAATTTCACTCGAGGGCGAAAGATTTCCCAACATAGATTTTGCATAAGGTTCAAGTGATCATGTGAATTATCTGCATTGACCAACAGAAAGCTGTGACTAACCTGTGTTTCATACATTTCTACACTACTGACAATGAATAATGGACATTTTTTGGCAAACAAAATTTTGCTTAATGTCTTATGAGCAAAAAGAATCCAGTAGTTTATGTCTCTGCAAGTGGCACATTTTCAGTCTCTGCAAGTGGCACATTTTCTCATTTTCTTCAGAAAATATAAAAATCTAGTTTATTTTCTCATTCTGAAGATGTCACATACATTATTATGATTGATAATGCCAATATACTATCAAGACAGATATTTTAGTTTTTATAAATGATGATGGATTACTGAGAATGAGATTTTGTAATAGAGTTTGGCTTAGAAATGAATTGGCCCAGAAACTATAGACAGGTATAGTATCTTTGTTTAGAGTTTTTCCATCTGATACATTTTTTTCCATATTGTTATTCACATATTATACTAAATATAAGAGTTTGTTTAGATTAACAAATATTGACAACAGGTGAAACGTTGTTCCAGAAGAGAACTAACATCCTTTTTATTCTGTTAACCAGCATGCCATTCCAGTTTGTCCAGTTGGGTGACATTGGAGATAGAGTAAAGCTGCTTTACATGTCATTTGAATACCGGGTCATCAGAGCAGTTCTGTTTACACTCAACCGCTCTTCGGTCATAGTTTAACATTCCCATGACTGGTCAGGTTCACCGAAATTTAATAGGCGATTAGAGTGAAAGACAGAGAAAGGGATATTCCCACACTAGAAATATGATAAGGGCTTCTGTTTTCACTTTTTATACCCAAAGTCAATTATCTTTGCACTCCATTGCAACAATATAAATTGTATCATTTTCTTGTCATTTTTTGTTAGTTAACATGTTAACACAACATTCCACCCACATGTCTGTAAAGTGACATAAGGGCATACTGTATATTAATGATAAAAACTGAGAATTTGGCTGCATTGTTTGGCTGATTCTGAAGTGATTCATTTATTTATACAGTCTATATGTCTATGATCGTTCTCAAGACATTCTGCTCTCAGGATTATCTTTATACTTTCTCTTATAATAACTTTCAAGGCTCACTTTGCTCACTGTGAAGGAGGCTTGTGAATTACTTCTGATATCACAGACAGGAAGAGACAGCAGTGTGCTTAACAGGGGGGTTAGAAAGTTAATTGAAAAGACCATTTGAACCTTGCTTCATCCACAGGAGCCTTATTTTACTCTCTATTCAATATCATGTGCTGGAATCCTACAAAGGGAAAGTAACTGAAAGAATCCTGTTTCTACCTTTGAGGATATAAGTGGGAGGACTTTTAAAGATCTGCTTGTTTCAATAGCTTTTGATTTCGCTTTCCTGATTCAAACTAAGTTGGCTTTAAGTTTAAGGTGATACATATCCATTAGTATTGTCATAAATTGATTTTTGTATGTATAGTGAAACGGTTTCCACTTTTGTGGAGAATTGATAAACTAGTACCAGCTGTGTTTTTTTGTCTCCCTTCCTGCCAAAAAAAGGGTTTAACTCTTGAAAGTGCAGAAATTGTTACTGTGAAGTAAATTAATTAATATAAATATACAACATATAATAAAATATTATTTTTTTTACTACTGGATATCAATATTTTTCATGTTATTGTATTTGATAAAAAGTTTAGTAGTGTGACACTAATAGACATCCAGTCTGTTGGCTTTCATTTTGGCTTATAAGTAGCTGATCTTATACCTAGTTGATAAATGAGACCAAAGTATTAAAGCAGAAGGTCATAATAAGTAACAGCATGTGAAAGTGACTTCTTATTCAAGCAGCGTTTATCCTGCCTGATTGATCTTCTTTTTTATCATTCTTGCATTTTTCTCTCTCCAGTGTTCTGCCTCTCTAACTGTCACAATCGATTTCGGAGATAAGCAGCCTTCAAAGTCTCATTGCACGCAGCAAAAAATCTCCAAGCTGCATGTGAACTACATCAAATTGCCATCTATATTTATCCATGAATGAGCTAATTTCGGGACAGTGGCTTGCTGATGCTTTTTTATCAAATGGCAGGATGTAAAGTAGACATTAACTGAGATAAGTGTCTTGGGTTGACCAGTCAAGAAATAAATTTATGCCATATAGCCACTCAGATTGTCATCATATTCATGATGTGTTGTCAAAGACTTGTCTTTTTCAGATACTGAACAGATTGCTCTTTATCTGTCTTCAAAGACAGGTGGAGACCTTTTCCATCTCATACCTCTCAGAGAGGTCACTGGCCTGATGGTTGAAGTGGCTTTTCCATGTCATCTTTAGGGCAATTGACTGTCTGATAAACATTTTGTGACTTGAGAAAGTGTTAGCTGCCAACACACGCTAATGACTGCCATCATGATTTCAGCCACATTTAAGTGGGACTGTATAAATCTAGGCCTGGACGCAATTAGAGCTTGGTGATACATTGAATATTAGCATGTTAATTATGCTTATGATATTAAATTTAGAGTACTGTGAATAATGTGATAATGTGCTTTGCAGTGTTAAACATCGTAGTCAATCACAGACATGTCTGTTGAACACAAGAATGCAACGACCACGATCAGCAGTGTGTAAGTTAGTGAAACTCCTGCGTTTTTAGTCATTTTGAGTGGATTCTAAGTTCTACATAATCACAAACCCTTTCATTATAATCAAAGTGTTGAAACTATGTAAATAAGAGATTTATTTTGCAGTGTAGACAGCAACTTTAATTATAATGAAAGTTTTTACGAAAGCACAGAACTCTGTGAGCTGAGAAAGATTCATTGATCATGGGAGTGCTCTTTGTTCTTTTTCTATATAGCCCATTAACAGTTTCAATAAAAGTTACATTTTTCATGTTGTTTAGTCAATATTAAACAAGGATTAGATCGCACTGTAAAGTGCGCCCTCTGCAGGCATTTGATATAATAATACTTAATGTACATAAGTCATGATTATGATTAGATTGTTGATCATTATGTATTTTAACTCTATTGTTGAATAAAACCATATGGTTACTTGTTTTTGATGTTTTATTTGAACCTATTTTTATTGCTTTATTGCTGTATGTATTTTAAAGGGGTCATCGGATGCCCATTTTCCACAAGCTGATATGATTCTTTAGGGGTCTTAATGAAAAGTCTATAACATACTTTGGTTAAAATTTCTCAATGTTAGTGTAAAACAACACCCTTTTTACCTTGTCAAAATCAACTCTGTTTTCAGCAAGCCATTTTAGTCCATGTTCCTTTAAATGCTAATGAGCTCTGCTCACCCCGCCCCTCTCTTCTGTGGGGTTATGAACCGTGCTCTGAGAGACTTTAGTTTACTTTACTTTAGCCATGGAGCTAACTCGCACGTTATTAGGAAAGGTGATTTGCAAAGATTCATAAAAGAACCATTGTACTCACTTCTTCTGTAGGTGAAGCTGGATCACGAATGATTCGCGGGAGATGGACACATTTAGGTAGATCGGGGGTGCATTCCCTTCAAAAACAAACGTAATCCACTGCGTCTTCAGTGGCTCAGATGTCAGGAGTAAATGACGACTGATATGTTCATGATTACATCCAACTACAGAACACCTCAATCGCTTAGGATCCATTCTTGTCTACAAGCGCTCCGGCATCGAAACAATGGCGGACTGATGACAGTTCATTCAGAGTGGTCTGAGGTAAAACACTAGTGTCAATCAACAATCGTGGGAGGGGTCTGGGTCTGTGTGACGTCACACAGACAGGCATCTGAGATCAGCTCTATTTGAGAAAGGGGAAATGATTTAACGAGATAAAAAAATTAAAAAAAGCACTGGGTGGATCTTTACCATTAGGGTGGTTGTGTACACACACTGCCAACACACATTTCAGTCCAAACAACTCATAAAACCCAACCCCAAACCACACAACCCATTCAACTCATTTTAAAGTCCATTGTTCGCTTAGGTCTATTATTACTAAAAAAAAACAAAAAAACAAACAAACAGATTATTCGATAAATTGTCAGATTAATCAGCCGATTACTGGATTACCAAAATAAACATTAGTGACAGCCCTAGTTAATTTTGTAGTAAACAAGTAGCTGTTCTAATTAGATCATGACTTTTTCATGGTGGGCAAAAATAATCACCTTTTTAAATTGTTCCATCCGCCAAGATTCATCACTTAACAGAACATCTTTCCACTGGCCCAGAGTCCAGTGGTGGTGTGCTTTATACCACTCCATCTGATGCATGGCATTGTAGCTGCTCGGCAAGGGAAACCAATTCCATGAAGCTCCGGCCACACAGTTTTTGTGCTGATTTTAATGCCAGTGGAAGCTATGGAATCAGTAGTGTTGGTGACTATTGCACACCGTATGCCTTGGCACTCGGTGATCTTTAACTTTACTAGATCTTCTGTGTTGTTGCTGTTCCTAAACACTTCCACTTCCCAATAATACCACTCAAATTTGTGCACAAAGAAAACAAAAAAATGACTTTATTCAACATTTCTCTCTTTGAATCAGAACACCTGCTCCTGCATCTGCAGCACCACATGCATGTGTTGTGGTACTCTCCTGAACGCTCGTCAAAGACCCACAGGGAAGTATTAAAGTATATAAAATTATGGTTAAACCACTGATGTCACATTAACTATTTCATCAGTATCTTACCTTTCTGGGCCTTGAACATGTCAGTTGCATTGCTGTCTATACTGTAGAGGGTCAGAAAGCTCTCGGATTTCAGCAAAAATATCTTAATTTGTATTCTGAAGATGAACGGAGGTCTTACAGGTTTGGAACAACATGACTAAAACAGTTGGTATGCAACAGCTGGCACTGAATGGTTTATGGTTATGATGAACAGTTTAGACAAAAAGACAAGGTACGGTACAGTTGTTAGCTTGACTATACATTTCTTAACAGACATTTTCCCATAAAAAACAAATGTGTACAAATCATTTTGCTGGTAAATACTGTGAAAGCCAATGCTATATAGGAGTGATGGAGCTCTCAGCTCCTATTACGAGAGGTGGCATAATTTGGCATACTTTAATTCTACTCCTGCAGCTAGATATTTTTAGTTACATTTTCATTAGGGTCCACGCTCTATTCTTATTACACTGCAGGCAAGTCTCAAGAGGCAAAGTTTGGCTGCATCCCAGCATTCTATTACAAATCATCTTATGTACAGTATTAATATCTTTTATGTACCAATGAAACAAATCTGACACCTCCCTAGTCAATTTGCAGGTACTTTTAGCTGCTTTTGTTAGTATTTACTGTCCATCTGTATACAACTATTTTGTTGACTTTGTTTTTTAAACTTTTTGTCAGGTTGTTAGAAATTCTACTGGTTTTGTAGTTAAATGCTGAGGTTATATCTGCAAAAATGAATTCAGCAGGTCCTAATACGGTGCAGAGTGTTATGGGTGGAACGAGATGAGAGGTGAGCGGATCCATATGCAAAACTTTATATATAAACATGGTCAAAAACAGGCAAGGGGTCAGACAGTAGTAAACAGGGATAATCCAGACAGGACAGAGAGTTTTCCAAAACAGGCGTGGTCAATCGGAGGCTAACAATATCCAGAGGGTAAAGCAAATGGATAATCCAAGACAGACAGTAGTCCAAGTGAGGTGCAAACAATATCTAAACATGGCAGGGCAAGAGGGTAATCCAACAGGTGGGCAAAGATCTAAGACACGGGTAAACAGGCAAAGGCAAGACAAGGCTAAGACTGGCACTAGACTAATGAATTGGCTCTATAAAGTTGCTATCAACTACGCTGTGATAAACTCAAGCAATACTAGGCCCAGGAAGGATGGTGGAGTGGAGCATGGGAAATGTAGTCCAGGGTGTGTGGTGTGAGAGTTAAGTTAATAGGAAGGTACCTCTGGTGGCATGCAGACGGAAGACCACGAACAGGATTAGTCACACACAGAATTCATTTTGGTGCTAACTGCAAATTTTAATTCAGTGGTTGCAGTACAGCCAGTGACCTCATACATAAAACCATGCATAATTTTTGCCATATGTATATTTATGTATATTTCAATGAATTGCTGCTGAATTGACCAACGTTTTTGCATGTTTGAATACAGTGGTGGTCGGGTGCTTTAGGAAACCCATTTTTGGAAAACACTGAGCGCAAGCCATCACAACACTGCAAACCATTGCCAAACATTGCAATTGAGCATTCAACATGTAAATGCATGTATTGTATTATTCATTGTTTTTTATGTGGCAATGCTTGTCATTATGTTGTTAGAGGCATTTAAGTTGTCAGATGAACAAGACTGTCAGGAATAAATGGACTGAAATATAAGGCTGTTTTTCTAGTAGCAACAATTCAACAAGATTCCCAGAAATAAAGACAATAACAAGAAATGCTTTTAATACATTTGACAAATTTGACATTGTGTAATGAAATGTGTTTATGTGGTTTAAGGTTCAAAAAACACATTATTTTCCACATACTTTACATTATTGTTTCTCCTCTATGCCCCACATTTCTGAAATGCGTTGTTTTTTCAAAGCTCATCATTCTGAAAAGCGGGGTGTGCTCTGATTGGCTAGCTATCAAGTGCGTTGTGATTGGCCGAATACCTCAGTCATGTGACGGAAATGTTATGGCCCTTACTATACTATGATGCTGTGTCCTGGTCAGAACACTGGCGCTACAAGAAAAAAACATTAAAACCCATTATAAACGAGACATTTGTTGCATCCATTGGAGACATAATTATTGATTATAATGACTTATACTGTGTTTTTACACGTTGCGTTGCATCGCGCCACGTAAACATAAAGCCATGTCTGCATTTGTGATTGGAGAAACGACAAACAACAAGCGCTACTCTACACTGCTCAAATCTCGTGTTTGAATCATCAGTGGCAAATCCTTTAAATATGTATACGTACTTACAGACTGTGAGTCAGAACAGCCGGCATTGTAGTCTTCTCCCAGGATCAGGAAACAGTCCTCCTTAAAATACTCTGCACACATCTGAATATTTGGGTTGAGCTGTTCTGGAACACTGTTGTAAATACAACTTAACCACTGATTTCTAGTCGTGTCCTCTTTTGGAAGACCAAACAAAGTATTTTCGCTTTTGCAATTAAACACACAGACTTTTCACAACATGGCGGCGGCAGTGGCAGCAACAATAAAGTTACGTGTTCTTTCTTTGCGTGAACATTTGGGCGGCGTTATGCAAATCGTCCCACATTGTGACGTAGACATGGGGGTGTGTTTAAAAGAGGCGTTTTAGGAGGGCGTGGATGAGTCTTAACTTTTATAAAGAATATTTGTGTTTAATTCTTTAGTCTTCGCAACTTTATTTAGTCATTCGTGAACGCGCTGCAAAGACTGACAGGGAAGAAAAGAAATTGTTGTATAAAGTCATATGTGCTTTGTAACTACTAATAAATAGTCAATATGCTAGTCACATGCATGCTAATAAGCAACTAGTAAATAGTGAGAATGGGTCCCTATTCTAAAGTGTTCTTTTTTTTTAAAGAAATGTTTTTTTTTTAAAGAAATTAATACTTTTTTAACAAGGATGCAATAAATTGACCAAAAGTGACAGAAAAGACATTTACAATTTTCCAAAAAATATCTGTTTTAAATGAATGCTGTTCTTTAAAACATTTATTCATCAAAGAATTCTGAAAAAAAATGTATCATGGTTTCTGCAAAAATATTAAGCAGCACAACTGTTTACGTTGATAATAGTAATAAAAAGGATCATGTGACACTGCAGACTGGCCGCTGAAAATTCAGCTTTGCCATCATAGAAATAAATTACATTTTGACGGATATTAAAACAGAAAAGTGTTATTTTAAATTGCAATAATATTTCACAGTATGACAGTTTTTACTGTATATTTTTAATCAAATGCAACCTTGGTGAGCATAAGAGAGTTTTTCAAAAACGTTTAAAAACCTTACAGACCACAAACTTTTGAATGGTATTAGTGTATGTCTAATAACACATGCAGAAGGGTCATTACTTCCCAGTCTTTGCAAGATCTATCAGCTCTTTTCAGGGGTCGTCTCTCAGTGCCTTGACACTGACACAAGACACCACTACATCGCTGGCATTTCACCCTCCCAACCATACGAGACAGCTAGACACTCTAAAGCCCTGGCAACAGAGACAGATCACTGAAGCCTAAGCCGTGAAGAGACAGGTAAACAAAAGCCTGCTGCTGTTCTGCAACACTGTATATGGCTTCAGAGGGATGCTTATTGATTGTAAGTGGAGACCAGGTCATGCTCACCATTGTGAAAATGCTCTCAGTGAAGTCTCTTAAGTATGGTTTTAGCTTACTTGTAAACAAGCTGCACTAACACGTTTTCTTAAGGTGGTTTGCAGGGTGTGAAGTTCAGGCTTGCTTTAGTTAAATTTAAATTTCAACTGATTTACTGTTAATGAGCTTCGGAGAAATGTGAGTTTAAGTTTAACAGAAATGAATAATGTTAGTCATATGCAATAATAAAACTACTCAATAAATTATTGCACAGCCTGTAACATTATATTAAATGGCTGTCATATGAAACATTTTTGGCTGCACTGTATAGCATAAATTGCCTGCTGACCCTGGGTCAGTGTGTGGGATTTCTAACTGATTATGTGGTGATTCATTGTAATCAGGGGACCTGCATTAAATGTCAGAAGATGAAATTTGTATCTGAGCTTTCTGTAAATTTCATCTCTCTCCCTCATTCTGTGTGATGTGAATGGGATTGACGTTGTCCCAATGAGAGAGCCATTTAAAATGCTTTTCAACCTGCTTCCGCTGTTTAAACAGCTCATCTGAACATTTTTATATAGATACCACCTTTACACGCCCAATGAACAAATAATGGTTCAAGGCAATTCATTTTGCAGCTGTAAAACATACCAGCTGGCTTGTGCCAAACAATATAGAGACAAATCCTTCACTTTGGGGCGAGTTGTCTGTTCAATTGACAGATTGGTGCCTTTTAACAATTTGTTTCACATTTACGCAGTCATCTGACGTGCACAACTTAGCTGGATATAGCCTTGCATCCTCAGATAAATGAATGCATTTGTATTTATAGTCCTTCTTGTCTTTCACTTGCAATTTAGTTTGTGTTGTGCCAAGTTTGCTTGAGGGTCTTGTCAGCGGAAGACTGTCATTACCACTTGATCCAACTTCCAGTCATCATGATTCAGAGTCTTATCTCAAATTGAAAAGTAACATCAAGTGTGGCAATGTCTTAAAAAACAGGTGACAAGACAAGTTACTAAAGGAAATCAACAGACTGACTGAGAAATACTGACTGAAAAGTCTGGTTCACATTGAAGATTATTCTCAAGGACTCGCATGCTACAACAACAAACTAGTTTATTTAGTTTTTTTCTGCTTCCATTAATGAGGCATGTTTGTCTGAAATAGATTATACCATAATAATGAACCAGCCTAGAAAACATTTATTTAAATACCAGCATGGAAGAAAATGCACAGCGTATATGTGAACCTGGACCACAAACCCATAAGTAGCATGGGTATATTGTAGCAATAGGCAACAATACATTGTATGGGTCAAAATTATCTCTGTTTCTTTTATGCCAAAATCATTTGGATGTTAAGTAAAGACCATGTTCCATGAAGATATTTTGTAAAATTCCTACCATAAATATAATTTTTGATTAGTAATATGCATTGCTAAGAACTTCATTTGGACAGCTTTAAATACGATTTTCTCAATATTTTGATTTTTTTGCACCCTCAGATTCCAGATATTCAAATAATTGTATCTCACCTAAATATTATCTTATCCTAACAAACCATACATCTATGGAAAGCTTATTTATGTATAAATCTCAATTAAAAAAAATATTTATAATATATAATATATATATTTTTATAAATATATATATATTATATATAATATATATAAATATAATTTTATATATATATATATATATATATATATATATATATATATATATATATATATATATATATATATATATATTATATATATATATATATATATTATATATATATATATATATATATATATATATATACTATATATAAATATAAATATGTAGATTGAGACCAAACCTAAATGTAGGTGTGTACAATCTGAGGAAAAAATCTAATTTGGGGGGAAATGATTACTATCATATTTAAATTAAATATTTCATTGTATAATTGAAAAAATAATCATTTTAATTTGTACAAGAACAAGAGCTGCACTTCACAATGAAACTCACAGCACATACATTTAATTAAATCGCAGCCTTTTCGACTTGATAATTGATTAGTTTTAGTTTGTTTTGTATAATGGTGTAGCCCTACATAAATCTTTAAGAGAAGGTGAGACTTCTGATGTGGCTGTGCAGCAAGACATAGCGAGTATTTTTTACATGATCACGAGTCTAAACAGGTGTGCCGATTATAGAGATCCTGGGGGATCCTGTCAAGGATGCACACCATGTTTGTGCACACAAATCCTTCACTTATCACAGGCTTTCAGCCAGAATTGTAAAGAGCTCCATAACAAACAACTGTAAAGCTCATATAGTCGCTGCAACCTGTGTGGCATCTCCATGCAGTGAATTATGGTCTTTAAATATATAGGAGCGACTGGAAAGGAAACAATGCGCTCTGACCTCACCTCTACCTCTCTCTGCCTCAGTGGAAGTGTAAAAGCATGTTGAGTTTATATGTTTACACTCTAGATGCACACCAGTGTGTTCTGCTGTTGAAATGATGCCTCATGACTTCAAAGCATTCCTGTTCAGATAGGGAGTGTTTTACATTCATGGCTTTGAGGTCAGTTTGTATTCATTTAAAATATAGCTTGTATTTTGAGGTGTGGGGGGGATCAACACCAATTTTTATAATGCCAAGAAACTACATTTCATATCTTCTACTTGGTTTAAATTTGATTTTATTTATTATAAATAATTTTAGAGCTCTTCTGTGGCTCTTCTGCATGGCTTGTCTGCCAAACGTTCAGGATGCAGCGTGGGAGTTGATGGTGGTGGAGTCATGTCTGATACCACATGCTTTATCTCTCAGAGACCAGTGAGCTTCCTGTGCTATGGTTAAATACTACTACAGTCTCCGAGGCTGAATTTTTCTTGGCTCTTTATTACATTATAGTGCTCCTTCACACTCTTACTGTATATTGCTTTGAGTTAGCTCAAAGACTATATATATATATATATATATATACCAAGAAACATTTGGGTACCGGAAGTAAAAATTCCATTAATGTTCTTCATAGGGGAAATTATTTTGAAACTTTTAAAGAGCTATATGTAACAAAATTATTAATAAATGGTATATGCTTTTGTTGAAGCCACCAGATGCATTATTTCATATGTTTTTTTAAATGATGGTTAAAAACTACATCACCCATAATTCTGCAGATAAATCTCCACTAATCAGTGATTCAAAACAATCAAATTGCGTGTCAAAAGAATGCTTTCACTTCCGCCCACTACCATAAAGCGCTGCAATTGATGTAATCGAATCAGCTTCCTACGCTCTCAAAATACTTCAATAATATATATGCATATTTTGCAATAAATCAAAACTATATCGTTTCTATATTTAAATATGGTCACGACCGTTGTCATGTTGTGCTGTGCCACGTGGCAGCAGATTGAGGCTATCTACACTTAATGCTCTGAATCCATTTGTGGTGTTGTCGGAAGTAGCGCATCATTTTTCTGTCTGTGACTGAACAAGCCACCCATTGTAAACAAAACCAACTTGAGTCTGGTGTGGAGACAATGTAAGGTTCTCTGAATACCATATACGTGTAAATCTAACTATAATTATATAACCATCAGATTTCCTATCAGACTACTTTTGTGTTCTTTTTCCAAACAACATCTTCCTTCAACAATCTAAAGATTTGAAAGGTGCTTTTTATCTGCTCAGACATAGATTGTAGCATAACTTTGATTACATATGCAAGCACAGTTATTGAGTCTCTTGTTGTGCATTTCATGAAGCACTTTAATACATAGTAGAAACAATGCCTCGGTTGATATGGTGCACAGCGTATTTCTGCTGTGCAGTCATCTCCCCCTCAAATGTAACAGACCACTCTTGATGTTGATGCAGTTTCCTAAAATAGACACGTTGGAAATACATGTCATGCTGACATGTTGCCAAACCTCAGACTATGTTACACTTAGAGTATAAATCTTTTCTAGTTATATCTTTCTTTCTTACTGTTTGTATTATGATGGATGACATTAGGTTATATACTGTATATATGTTTGCATTAATCACAGGTTACTGAGTAAACAACATGATTAAAGAGTCAAACACCAGTGATTATCACTGGTGTGTGTGATTTGTTTTGTGATGGACATGTCTGAGAAAATCTAAGGTGTTGATGCGTTTTTGCTGCAGGGAAGCATAATAATCACCATGCTAATGCGCTTTGTTTTTTTCTAATCTGTAGCCATAACCAGAGGACGACTACATTCATACATCCAGTGACAGGCCAGATCTCTGCTGAGAATTCTGATTTCAGACTTCAGGACCAGTAAGTATTGTCTTTTGACATGTCTAGGTCATTTCTTGTTTGCTTATATTTATGTTGTCTCAAACTACTGTAGCAGCCTAGTTCTTGAGTTTGGTTTCTAATACCATAGATTAAATAATGAGACGTCATACACTAAAAAGCTCAGGCTACATGTCTCATGCTCCATGTCAATAAGACCTTTTATTAAGCATTAGTGAATTGCATATAGGACCAAAATAATTCCAGCAGCATTTTCTCTCAAAACTGTGTTTAAGGATTAAATATAACCCTTTAATGGTTATAAATAATAAATCGGTCCCACTTTATATTAAGCAGACTTAACTACTATGTACTTACATTTAAATTAATCATTTGGTACAGTGTACTTATTGTGTACATTCATGTTTTTACATTGGACTTATATTTTAAAAATACCTGCATGTAATTACATCTGTAATTAATACATAGTGATTAAGGCCACTTAATATAAAGTGGGACCAATAAATCACAGGGTACATTTGTCAAATTTGGCCTAATGAGGGTTAATTAACGTAATTAACAGTGTTGGGTGTAATGCATGACAAGTAATGCATGTTACGTAATCTGATTACTTTTTTTCCAAGTAACTAGTAATGCTTATTAATTTACAAGAGTTACTTTTTCAAATATGTAATTCCAGTTACTTTTTTTTACTATTTATTGACTGGCAGCACAGCTGAATGGTTTGTTCGAGCTGCATCCTCTACTGTACAGATGGAGGCTTATTAATTTTGGTCTGAAAGGGCATTTGCCAAAAATATAACTTTTTATGTTAAAAACAAAAATGCAAGCCCATTACATAGTGTTGTTTTTGGTGGCCTGTTTTAATTTTCGTTTTAGTCTAGTCTTTGTGTGAAGCTGTCATTTTAGTTTTTATAAGTTTTAGTTACATTCATACTCTTTTTAGTCTAGTCAAGTTTCAGTCAACTAAAAGTCTGAGCGTTTTAGTCTTATTTTAGTCAGAATTATCCATGACTATTTTCGTCTAGTTTTAGTCGACGAAAACTGATGACATTTAGTCTAGTTTTAGTCATTGAAAATTGTATTTTAGTCTCTTTTTAGTAATGCCATTCTATTTAACCCAGTCAATATAGTACAAGTTCCTAGTAGTATAGACAAAACCAAAATTTTATTTTAGCCAAACCCATTTCAAACAAGGTTATCTTATTATATTATTGTCTCCTCATAGACTCAAGAATACATCCATTCCAGACACGGAAGACACTCTGATTTGAATTTACAACATTTATTTTTCCAACTAAACATGTTAGAAGTACACACACAAAAATTTAAATAAAATAAATAAAAACAATAAATAAAATAAAATAAATTTTAAAAAATCAGCTCATTTTTCTCCCAAAGACGAACCCCGGCTGGCCGGCCATTGGCCCCTTTCTCTGTGTCAAGGCTAATTTATACTTGACGCATCCGCAGGTTCGCTTGGGTAAGCGCGGAAAATATGACGTCATCACAGTGTTGCCGGAGGTTCGCTTTGAGTGCGCACAAACTCATTTGTATGTATGTGTATGTAACTTTCTGCACAGCTCTGGATCCGAACATGCACATCTGTGCCAGCGTTTGTGTGAAACAGAAGCAGTTTAATGTGAAGTTCAAACTCCATCAGGTGCTTATTTGAAGTACGTTTTATTTTTTTTGTTTAACCCTCTGGAGTCTAAGGGTATTTTTGGGGCCTGGAGAAGTTTTGTCATGCCCTGACATTTGTGCTTTTTTCAGTTTCTTATAAATATCTAAATGGCTAAAGTCTAATATCACTGTAATCAGCACAAACTAGGCTATAATAATATGTGAGCAGCATGTATGTACATGATTGTGTTTTTGAGAAAAAAAATGTTATGCGTGGTTAGTGAAAAACTAAAAATGTTAAATCACTTGAAAAAGGCAATAAAACACATACAGAAAAATGGTTCCCAGGAATTTTGAGAACTGGAGCTTGTAGCCTAGAATTTTTTTTTTCTAAATGATTTGAAAATCATCTTGTTTACTCACTTACAGAAAACAATATATTGATTTAAATTTTCTAAGACACTTTTTGTTGGTAAAAGTCATATGCGAGTAGGCGTCAACTATCATGAATTCACACCTGAGAAGACAAAGGCCTGCATAATGAGCTGCATAATGAGCCATTCAGTCAGCTGTGTCACTGAGAGGGATGAGTTACAAGAAAGAATGTGAGGACAAAATAAATCTATATAATTTTATGTTTGTAGTTTATTTAGAATATATTTAATTATCCCACAACATAATTTAATATTCACTTGTGAGTGCAGTTAAACAGTTTATTAGGAAAAATCAAAGCTGACTTTCAAACTGAATTTTTGCATCATTACTCCAGTCACACAATCCTTCAGAAATCCTTTTAACAATCTTATTTTCTACAAAAAAAACATTTATTGTTATTATTATCATCATCATTATTATTATTATTATTATTATTATTAATGTTGAAAAGAGCTGAGAATATTTTTTTTAAGTTTTTTAGGGGGGATAAATTGAAAGAACAGCAATGATTGTTACATTTGTTACAGTTACATTTATTGTTACATTTATATTATTTACATCAAGCTTTTGAATGGTATAGTAGTGTAATATTGTTATTGAAACTTCATAATATTTCACTTGATTATACATTTAGTCAGGAATTATAGTTTGGAAAAAGTCTTTGGAAAAAGTCTAACTAGTAAAATGTTTACACGTTATGTGAAAAACTAGTACAAGTATATAAATAAATAAAAAGAGACTTACTCGTGTTTATGAACTCTGCTGAATAAAGTGCTTCATTCTTTTTTCTGAGGAAATCCAAATCTCAAATCCTCAACCACATCACATCTTTTTGGGGTGAATTATGTCTTATTCCTCTCATCGCGAAGCAAACAGTAAAATAATAAAAACTTGAAGAACAGTCTCGCTGCGTTGTCTTCTGTTGTGTGGGCGTATTCAAAAGCCGCGCGCTTCAGTGAAACATTTGAATCTCAAAAGCGCGCTCGGCGCGGGGGCGTGGTCGCATTAGAAGATAATGAAGGTAGACGTGAAAAACGGACATCGCGTTGTTTTCATATGGATTACTTTATCACAGAATATTTGTTTTCAGCAGCCCTTGTTTAGTTTAAAAGTAGACATGTCAGGCTTTCTATAGATATATCTCTCATGTCTCTGTGTTGAGTACTCACTGAGTTACAGTTCATTTTAATGACGCATTTGTATCTGAAGATCAGCGCAGACAAAGGCTGCAGACAGCACTCCTTGTTTGTTATCTTTATTTTATAAGTGCACAAAGTTTTGTTGTTATTATGTCTGTATACAAAAAAAAAAGTAGACCCATTACAGATTCGATTGATGTATTGCACTTATCTGTACGATCAAAACTGAAAGTGTAATTTAAGTTCTTTTCGGGGTTATCAGGAGAAAATACCCCAAAACGCGTATACGCGTTAATCGACTCCAGAGGGTTAAAATAAAATTAGAATTAATTTAGATATTAATTCTACACTACTTGCTTAAAGCTGTCTTGTGTTTGATGCGAAATACAGCCAATAGTTTAAGATTGTTTTAAGTTTGTACATAAAGAAATTATTAATTCATCAACTCATTCATCACAAGACTTGTACTGGCAAATGACTTCTTCTCACCGAACAATATTGCATTATACATTTAATCCTAGTCATCGTCAGATGACCAGCATTTATGTTGCGTCTCGTTTTCGTGACGTAATAAAGGTGCGTTGACGATGATATTTAGTCATAATTTTCATTGACGAAAGCAACACTACTAGCACAGATGAGAAAAAGTAATGCAAAATTAACTTAACACATTACTTTCCATAAAAAGTAACTAAGTAATGCAATTAGTTACTTTTTTAGAGAGTAACATAATATTGTAATGCATTACCTTTAAAAGTGTGTCACAGCCGATTGAACAGAGGACTCAAATGCAGAGGATGAGAGAACAACATTTATTACACTTAGGTAGAGTACACCGCCGAAGTAAAGATGCCAAAAAACAAACATAAAGGATGTGTAAGGGAGCTCCAGAGCTGTCCAGACAAGCTCAGCTGACAGCTCTACCTAAAGAGATCCCCAGAAACTGTGTACATGCAGGACAAGGAACAAGACTAGATCTTAGAGAGACAGCAAAGACAAAAGAAAACTGTCACTCCTCATCTAAGCATCCTGGACACAATCGAAGAGAGGTAAGCCACAAAAAACAGAACACAGCATAAATCAGAACACAAAAGACAAGGCACAGGAAGATCTACTGACAACAAGAGGCAGAAACAGCAGAGATTATAAGGGTAACGGGAACAAGCAACGGGTGAGGGTGATCAGGTCATGATCTGTGCACCTGTGCAACAAGATCAGCACTATTGCCCAGGTAACAAGCTGCAGAAATAAGACAGGACAGCACAGACAACAGGGGGAAGCCGATGGTGCACCCTGAACCGTGACAGTACCCCCTCCCTAAGGGATGCCTCCAGGCATCCCCGGAGGACTCACCATGATGCAGATGGAATTGGTCAATGAGAGCACAATCCAGAATGTCACGAGCCAGAACCCAGCACCTCTCCTTCGGACCATAGCCCTCCCAGTCCACCAAATACTGGTGGCCTCTACCCCTACATCTCACATCAAGGAGTCGATGTACAGTATAAGCCGGTGACCCCTCAGTGAGTCTAGGAGGCGGAAGGGCAGAGGTCTGGGGCTGAAGGAGGGAGCGAATGAAGGGCTTGATTTTGGAGACATGAAAAACCAGGTGGATATTCTTGAACTGGGGGGTAAGTTTGAGTCGGATGGAGACCGGACTGAGCATCTTGGTAATGGAAAATGGTCCAATAAACTTGGGTCCCAGTTTACGTGAGGGAATTCTGAGAGGAATGTCCTGGGAGGACAACCAGACCTTCTGACCACACATGAAAAGTGGGGGCTTTGTGAGGTGATGGTCTGCAGACACCTTGTTCCTGTCGCCAGTCCAAGTGAGGGCTTCTCTGGCAATCCTCCATGTATGGAGGCATCTATGAATAAACGCATGCGTGGAAGGAACAACGGCGTCGGGTTCTTGAGAGGGGAATGATGGTTGCTGGTAGCCTAAACAGCCCTGGAAGGGAGACAACCCGTAGACGAGACCAGGAGGGAGTTATTCACGTACTTGACCATAGTTAACCTGGAACTCCAAGATTACGGTTCAGCAGATGCCACATAGTGCAAGACCCTCTCCAGATCCTGGTTAGCATGCTCAGCCTGACCGTTAGTCTGTGGGTGGTACCTGGAAGAGAGACTCGCAGGTGCCCCCAGCTTTCGACAGAACTCTGTCCAAAACTTAAGACTTAAAGAGGGACCCCTGTCTGAGATCACATCCATCGAGAGGCCATAAATACGGAAAACGTGATCCAAGACAACAGCCGCTGTCTCCCTCGCTGAGGGCAATTTGGGGAGGGGGATAAAATGGGCCGCCTTCGAGAAGCTGTACACCACCGTAAGAAATACCGCGTTGCCATTAGATGGGGGTAGGCCTGTGACAAAGTCCATAGCTATGTGTGACCAGGGGTGCGAAGGGAAAGGCAAGCGGCTGGAGTAGCCATGCTGAGGGTCGATTGGAGCCCTTACCCACAGCTCAAACTGGATGCATCCACCTCCACAACAAACTGACAAGACGGGACAGGATTAGCGAGGATGGGAGCCAAAACACAGTGACTCTTTAAGTTAGAATTAGTAAATTAGAATGAGTTAGAAAGTCCGAAAGGCATGACTGAATACTCAAAGTGCTCAGCAGGTGTGTTAAAGGTGGTCTTCCATTCGCCCCCCTCCCTAATCTGAATTACATGATTACCATTGCAGAGGTCCTGCTTCGTAAAGATGGTAGCTCTCTGCAAGAGCTTGAAGGCCGATGACATCAACAGCAAATGATAACGATTCTTCACAGTGATGTCATTCAAACCCTGATAGTCTTTGCAGGGGTGCAGCGATCCATCCACGAAGAAGAACCCTGCTCCAGTCGGAGAGGAAGAGGGCCGGATGATACCAGCTACCTGAGAATTGTGAATATACATCTCCATGGCCTCCCTCTCAGGTCCAGTAAGAGAGTAAATATGCCCCTTAGGCGGAGAAGTGCTAGGCAACAGATCTATGGGCGGTGCAGAGGAAGAGATGAAGCTCGGGACTTACTAAAAACCACTCTCAAGTCCTTCGCCAGGCTTACCGGATCCTCCTGCAACACAGAACAAGACATTACAGGGGAAAATTACAAGGGCTCTAGGCCAAGACAGAATTAAGGGTTATGCTTGACCAGCCAGGTGTGTCCCAAAACTACTGGAGTGGTGGGAGAGTGAATGAGGAGGAAACATGAGTCAATGAGCATGATTGCCTGAGAGAGTGAGAGTAATAGGTTTAGTAGAATGAGTTATTCTGGTGAGAAGAGTGCCGACATGGGTTCGGCCAGAGCCACAGGTGAAATACCCAAGCGTGTGGCCAGCTTGGATACCATAAATTCACCCTCATCTCCAGAATCGATCAAAGCAGACAACTGATGAATAGCCCCATTAAAGTGTAACAAGGCTTGGAGAACGGAACGACCATCAGAGGGCATCCAAATATTGGTGATAGAGCAATCCGAGAGATTATAAGGGTAAAAGGAACAAGCAACAGGCGAGGGTGATCAGCTCGTGATCTGTGCTCCTGTGCACAAGTTCAGCGCTAATTGCCCAGGTCACGAGCTGCAGAAAGAAGACAGGACAGCACAGACAACAGGGAGAAGCCGATGGTACACCCTGAACCATGACAAAGTTACTTTCCCCAACACTGGTAATTAACTATGAATATTTCCTATTTTGATATTCTACACTACCATTCAAATATTTGGGGTCAGGGTCAAGGATGCATTAAATTGATCAAACATGACAGTAAGAATTTTAACATTGCTACAAAAAATTACATTTCAAATGTTCTTTTTAACTTTATATTCATCAAAGAATTTTGGATAAAACATATCACGTTTTTCATTAATCAGCATAACTGTTATCAACATTGCTAAATATTTCTTAGACATCAAATCAGCTTAGAATGATTTCTGAATGATCAAGTGAAAAATGTAATGGCTGCTGAAAATCTATTAGTCAACATTCAAAGTGGATGAAAACCTTTCATCAAAGTTGTCCTAAAACCTAAAACCAAAATGTGTTCTTGTCTTAGGACAACTTTGATGAACTTAGATCCACTTCAAATGTTGACTACTGTATATTAAAATAGAAAACAGTTTAACAACTTAAATAGTAAATGCATTTTACAATATTATTGTTTTTACTATACTTTAATCAAACAAATGCAGGCTTGGTGAGCTTAAAATACTTTTCAAGCATTTTAAAAAATCAGTACCATCATACAGTTATGATATATCATGTTCATGATCTATATGTTGGCAGATGCAAAGCTGGAAGGACACAGCTGACTTAAGCACATGTCTCTACTGGCATTTGTCAATAGTCTCACTCACTCAGATCCCCTCTTGGTGCTGTCAAGTTGTAACTTATATTACAGCTGTCTGTTTTCTCAAACATGCACACAGGGAACTTGTTATGCTCTTCATCAAGAGATTCATTCAGTCATATTCCTTATCAAAGACAAACCTAAATTTTGGCCTGTCATTAAATGCTGTTAAGAGATGCAGCAATATCTTTCAGGTTATGTTAGGGAACCTCATAATAACGTTACACAATCCAACAGCTCTAGTCAGAGAAGGATCTGCCATTAGAACATTGTTTCAACAGCTGCCCACCGCTCTTATCTAACCTGGATCTCTCTAAAAGCAGCTCATATTAGTGTGTATATTACAAAGACTGGGCTGCTCTTAGCGTCTGTCGGCGAGAGGGTGGCTGCCATCTCCTAATGGATGCATCTCATTAACAGCTGTGTGGGTGCATGAGGCTTTCTGAGAACCACAGGTAATGTGTCATTGGCTCTTAATGTATGTAAGTAGACCAGGCACATGTTGGAAAGATCTAATATGTGCTGTAGGGAACATATAATAACCAAACTACTATACAATATGCAGAGTATGAGGACAGATTGTTTTGGAAGAACTTGTTCTCTTTCGAAACTTTTAAGTATAATTCTGAATCAGTTTTAAAACTTTGGTTTAACTTTTTGGTGAACAGACTTTGGAGACAGAACTTATTTTGCAGTATTTTTACAACAAACATATAGAATGCTATTACTCTGCTAAGCAATAATACAGTGTTCTGGTAGAAAACATGCAGTGACATTTTATATTGACAGACTGTCATATTGACAGACTAGTGACCCCAGCCATAACTAATATATCATAGAAACATGGAGAGGGGCTCATTTGGCTTGGGATGGTACACAGGCCATGTATGGGGCCCCAGAGGCCCCTTGACATATCTAAGCATCAGAATATCACAGTTTTATTTTGGTGTTATGTACTATTATTGTATTAGTTAATATTTTGAATTAGCATTAAAGGGGTCATGTAACGTTGCTAAAAAGAACATTATGTTGTGTATTTGGTGTAATGCAATGTGTTTATGTGGTTTAAGGTTAAAAAAAACACATTTTTTTCCACATAATGTACATTATTGTTGCTCCTCTATGCCCCGCCTTTCTGAAACGTGTCTATTTTTACAAAGCTCATCGGTCTGAAAAGTGAGGTGTATGGTGATTGGCCAGCTATCCAGTGTGTTGTGATTGGCTGAATACCTCAAGCGTGTGACGGAAATGTTACACCCCTTAACATACTGTGATGCCATCTCCTGGCACAATGAGACAAAACCAATAAGACCCATTAGTGATTATAATGACTTATACTGTGTTTTTACGCGTTGCATTGCTTATTGTGCCACGTAAACATAAAACCATGTCTGCATTTGTGATCGGAAAACAACAAACAACAATGGCTACTCTACACTGCTTAAAACCCGCGTTTGAATCATCAGTAGTAAATTCTTTAAATATTAAAAATTTACTTACAGGCTATGAGTCAGAAGTGCCAGACTGTCCTTGCAAAGTTGGAACTGCCTCACTTTATAGAACAGCCTTTGAGCACAGACCCATTGTAGGCTATCACATTGTACGCAGGTTCAGGAAACAGTCCTCCATAAAATGCATCACACAGCATCACACACGAATGGGCTTTGAGTGAGCAGCGGCCAGCGGGCTTGAGTGAGGAACGGCCAGCGATCTTGAGAACGGTATGGCTGGCAGATTCGACAAAGGAGTATCGTCCACTTTTGGAAGGCCAAACAAAGCATCGTATCCGGCGATCCACAGCGCAAAGTTGATGTATTTCCTCAGTGACTAGCACGGATCAGCTCTAGGCATGATGAAGCAGATATCGTCCACTTTTGGAAGGCCAAACAAAGTAGTTTTGCCTTCACAACTAAACACACAGCATCTCCACAACATGGTGGTGGCGGCAACCAACAATACAGCGAGGAATAAAAGTTATGCCTTCTTTCATTGCGTGAACATTTGGGCGGTGTTATGCAAATCTTTCCACACAGTGACCTAGACGTGGGGGCATGTAAACGAGGCATTTTAGGAGGACGTGGACCAGTCTTAACTTTTATAAAAAATATCTATTTGTATTTGAGACTTTAGTCTCTGTAACTTTACAAATCTTCTTTTATGCACTAAGAGCTTGTAACACTCCAAAGAGAAAAGAAAAATTTAAATCGCATTATATGACCCCTTTAATTTTTATGTTTTCCATTTTTATTTTAGTAGTGTACGTTTTAGTAATTTTATTATGTGCTTTTGTCATTTTATTTTATTTTATTTTATTTTTTCCAGTTAGCTTTAATGTATTTTTATTTCAGTTTTGATTATTTTAGTGCTTAAACTTACTTATTTCAGTTAGCTGCTGAGGCAATTGTAAAATAATTCTTAATTATTTTAGGCAATTGAACATTTAAATTTTTTTTTTAATATTTATATTTATTTTACATCATCTTTATTTCAATTACAGAAAACAATTAATAGTTTTAGTTTTAATTAAAAATAGCATAACTGCCAGAGACTGTCACAGTCAGATTGTATCAGTAACATTTTAGGCAACCTGATCCCATGACAAAAACTGGTAGCTCGAACATATCACTGCAGGTTCTACCCAACAGAAATTAACACTACAAAAACTCAAACATATAACACCAGGACCCAACAATTTCGCTTTCCGGACATGACAACCTTGCTCGGTAGCTTTTAATCGTTTTAGTACACAGTTATGATTACAGCTCCAAATATTTCGCTTTCCGGACATGACAACCTTGCTCGGTAGCTCAGCCGGCCCGGATTTGGACTTAGGATGCGGAATCCTTGGGTACAAATCTCGTGAAAAACATGACTCAAGATGAAAGAGCTTAAAGATGGCAGGCTTAATCGCGTTTTTACGTCACATTCACTTTTGTTCGTACTATCCGGTAGGTTTAGGAGTAGTCTAGATTGTACGTTATTTTAAAACATCACGGAGCATTAGAGTTATAGTGCAGCTCGACGGATATTTCAATTCAGAACTGCGGTGCCAAGTACAAACCAATGTCACATAAATCGTACCGTATGTACATTCATCTGTTCCGGGGAACAATCCAAACACTCTTTTAGCGCCATTCAGTGGACATTTCACATCGAATATATGTTCTCTAAAGGATCAGGCTCATTTTAGGCTAGCTTTAACCATCAATATTTTCATATCTAAAAGATTTCTAAACTTCAAAAGCAATGCTTTTAGAAATATTGATCTTTTCATGTAACTGCTGCGCCATGCTGCTATACCATGCTGATTCTTTCCACACCTTTACTAAGAGCCACTGAATAAAAGAGATAGAGAGGTTTGCATGCCCAAAGCCCACAGATTTGTCAAATGTGCATATCTAGAAGGACAGTCTGTTTTTTTCTGTTTCTTTTGTATGTTGGCTCTTTGTCTATCTGGCCATCTGTTCTAAGAATCTAAGTGTGAGAGTCGTGCTGTGAGGTTTCCTCAACCATCTCCCCAGACACTATAAAAAAACTAATATTAATGGTAATAATTATTACAGACATGCTATACATGTTTATGTTAATGGTTTGAGTTATGGTTGGTTATAACTAGAATATAACGGCATTTTATGGTCGTGAGGTTTACAGAGTATAGTATAAGAATAGTTTGAAGAGGACTGTTCTTATGATTTGACATAAGGTCAGGGTGTAATAAAAGCACAACCTTTATTGTTGTGCTGGCAGTAGATTGTTATTACTAAATGTTGTGGTCCTTGTAGACAGTTTCCTTTGTAATCATGCCAGCTGGAATCAGTAGATGAAAATCAGTTACCAACACAGGAATTAATTACATTTTAATATATATTCAAATAGAAAACAGTCATTTTAAATTATAATACTATTTCACAATACTACAGTTGTTACTGGATTTTGATTTAATAAATGCAGCGTTGGTAAGCCGGTCTTCTTTTAATTTGTAATTTTTTTTTTACCTATCTCAAGCTTTTAATGGTAGTGTATTCCTTACTATTAAGATGCAGAAGTTTTACTCAAAACTTTGGAAGGTATTGAAGATGGACTCTGCCAAGCAATGCCATATGTGTCCTTTCTTTTTGAGGTTGGTTTCAACCAATGTTCTGATTAACTAATTGGACAAAAAGGAGAATATTAAAGGGATATTGATCACAAATATGTTTTAAAAGGTGTTTGTCAGTTTGCATAAGTTCTGTTGACTGCCTGAGGGAGTTCATTTGTCATCCAGTTCAGTGAGCACTTAAGGGAAAGTTCATTCCCGGTCTAATCATTGGGAATTATACTTGACACATCACGGCAACTGTAATTTACTAAAAGGCTTTTGAAGTGAACCTGTGATATTAAAAACAGGTACTACTGTATGTATCTCTACTGTGAATTAGTAATGAACAGAGCTTTAGAATGCTATGTGACTGATTGTCACTTTTGGTAGGAGCTCGTTTTCATATACCGTCTATAGCCATTAGCTTTACATAAATTATAACTCCTACTGCCTACATAGTCAACTGATTTCTAACAGTCATGGAACCTTAAGTGACTAATTTGGAGTGTTCTGCATTGGCAGCTACACACTAATAGCACTTCGTATAGCAGATTTAAGGGGATAGTTGACACATAATTGAAAATTCTGTCATCATACTTCACCAGCATGCCATTATTTTGAAGAATATTTTGAAGTATGTTGCTAAGCAAACATTTTGGTTACTGTTGACCATGAAGGTATTTCTCACAATATCTTATTTTATGTTCTACGTAATAAAGTCATACAGATGGAACAGCAAGAGGGTTAGATAAAAATGACAGAATTAACATTTAATTCATAACTGATTTCAGAAGAGCACACAAAACAATTGATAATTACTGAAAGTTTTATCAAAATTTTTCATTATTAAATGAAGTGTCAAGTTTATTTATTGTCTTATTTGCTTAATTTTTCTAATGACTGGCAGCTGAGTAACTCCAGTTTTAATGTAGTAACAATAACTGTATTTGTGATGGTTTGGTGGAAAATATGGTTACAGTCTGTATAGGAAGTGTAACTTTCTTGCCAAATTACTGAGAGTAATGAAACATATTGTCATATGCTAGCACTCAACTATACTAGCACTATGACTAAGACTTCTGATCACATAGGAAGAGGATTTCACTTTTACACTGATGTGAAATTCTGGAAAACAACTTGAACTTCTAGCCATTGCTTTCATGATGCAGAAATAGTATGGTATGAGTAATTATGGGTAGTATAGGTTATTATACAAAGGTAGACATGGCAAAACTGTGTTTATATGGCCTTGATTGTGCTGATAAGTGGGTTTGTGCCTCATTAGTAGTATCCATGTTTCATAATTACTTGTGTAACATAAATGTTGGGATTTTTTTTTTTTTGTTTGTTTTTTTGCTATTTAAGATGTATGTGTGTTTTTTTTTTTCAGGTTTGCTGTGTGCTGTTTGTACTGCTGCGCAACTTCAAAAAAATTTTTTTTGATTATATGTCAGTTAGGTCTTTCAAATGATTCAAATGTTTCATCTAATTAATTACAAGATGTGGATATTAGTTCATCTCAATTTCAGCTAAGAAATTACCCCTAAAAGATCATTTAATATCATTATGGTGTTAAATGAGAACATGACTGAATAGACAAAAAAGCAGATTAAAAAAGTTGCTGTAGAAAGTATTTAGGTTCAAAATTGCATAAATAATGAAAATAAATGGGCATTTGTTTTTTAATGAATGCTGAGTTATGAAATGATTTTTTTAAATAAATAAAATGATACTATACACATAGTAAAACTAAAACCAAGGTTTTATTTTAATGAAAAAATCTTATTGTTGACAGCAAACTCTTTATAAGCACTTTTTCTTGCCAGTTTGTGAAGATGGTTGGAGCGTTCCAAACTCAGAGCAGATGGAGATATTTGTCCATGTGGAGCAACAATTACTGCTCTGAGACACTATAACAATGAATCATAAGCTGCTCGCGTGTAAAAGGACCCAGTGCTGCTCTTCATTCTGAAACATGCAGCAAAAATATGTAATTCAATTACAGTATTTGCACTAAGCAATACCAGGATTTCAGTTTTATTCTGATTTAAATTGTGCAGCCTTAATGAAATGTGTTAAATGTAAAGCCATTCAGCAGCATAACAGAGCCATCACCGTGTTCTCCTCTGCAGCACTGGCCAACACATGCTGAAGCAGCAGCCACAGTCGACCACACGGCCCTCCAGCACCATTAGTGAGGCCTCGACTGCCGTCACTTCTTCAACTCTGGACACCACTTCAGGCTCAAAGGTCAGTAACAACCTGATCCTGTTGGACAATGGTAAGAAAATACAACTGGTATTTTATAGAGATAGAAGTAGAAGACACTACATAGAATGAGACGAGCAAGTTAGCTTGACAAGACTCCTGATGCAGAACATTCTCTATGCTTGGTTTTGCATCTGTCCTGGTAATGAGGGTGTTTATTCTTCTGTGCTGAGGCGTCAATTCCCAAGTGCTGGTGACAAACACAGAGGGATCAGAGCCCTCGACTGCCATCTCTGAGCAGACACAGAAGACCAGTGAAAGGGATTTTTATTCGGATTGTGAGTTATTTCGTGTGTATCTGTGTAAGGATGCATTGTTTGGGATGCACATGAGCTGAATAACATGCTTTTCCCCAGATATTTAAAAGAATAATCCAACGAATAAGTACAATTTCATAATTTTTAGGAAAATTCCAAACTTGTGTAAAAGTACACTGTACCATATTTAAAAAAAAAGGTTATTATGGAAATAATTGAAGTGCAAACTTAATATAATATTTTCAGACACTTATTTACAATTAAATGAAAATGTATTATAGTTCATATTTCTATTAAATGCTGAACTTTTTTGACCCACTTAAATAGGAATTCAATAAATCCTTATCAATACTGCCAAATGTACTGACAAGCATTTATGTACTGACATTTTTTTGCATTTTAGTGCTTTAAAATATATTAACTTGACAAAACTTAAATATAACTTAAATGTACTTTAATGCTATTTTTATTGACACTTGTATGTCTTGTATTTAAATTTATCATAAGTACAGTGTGTTAATATTAACATAAAAAATACAAAAACTAAATCAAAACTAAAAAAATTTAAAATGTACTTTAAAATAAAACTTAATTTGACATAATTTTTTAAAAATGTACTTAAGTGTGTTAATATTAGCCTAAATTTTTTAAAAATGTACTTAAGTGTGTTAATATTAGCCTAGTGAAAAATAAATATACTTAATAATATTAGCCTAGTGAAAAATAAATAAAACTAAACTATTATACTGCTAAATTGGAACAACTAATAAAAAATACAAATACATATTCACTATATAAAAAACCAATAAAATTTACTTCAATTATACTATTATAAAACCAAACTATTATACTGCTAAATTGGAACAACTAATTTTGTACTTAATCCACTTTAATTGTGCAGAAGTAGTGCTGATGTACACTTAAAGATATACTTAGTATATTTTATTGTGCTAAAGTGGAACTATTGTAAGTATACTTTAAATATTTTGCATATTATATCTGATATTATTTAAAGATCATACAATCCTCATCAAAAGTGACATAAAACACATTTTAGACTTTATATTAAGAAAAGTTAATATTAGATATCTGTCAGTAGATATGTAATAGATATACTAACTATTATTAATATATTATATATTAACTATTACTAATCTATTAATATTAATATTATTAGTTATATTATAGATATATTAATTAGACTATGCTTAGTATGAAATAAATGTATTTTAAATATATCTGCAAATACAGTTTTTTGAAAATATACTTTCAAAATTTAAACTACACTACAAGTGCACATTCAGTGCAAGTAAACACACAAGGGTTTTTTCACAATGGGTATTTTTTAGTTGAAAGTAGATGTTTTTGAAGAATATTTACACGACTCTTCATACAGACCATAGTGACATCTCTCAAGCGCTGAAAAAAAGTGTATTTTTGTAAAATTCTGTCTGCGAATGCAACATATACACAAGCATAAATAGAAATGAATATTAAAGTGAATAATGACTTTGATTTTAGCTTGTTCCTCATGCAAAACATGGATCATCTTTACGATAATATTTAGGATATGTTTTTGTTTTTGTTTTTGGAGCATTACAGACTTGATCACTGTGAACTATAGTTGTCTAGAAAAAGCCTGAGAGGGACTGAATAATTACAGAATTTTAATTCCGTAAAAACTAAAATGAGAAGATATTTGAAACCATTTGTGAATCTTGTATCCCTCTCTAATATTTAACATGGATTATTGACATTGATCTAAAAAATTTGATCTTTGCTGTACAAAAACAGCAGCTGTATGATATGATAGCTAGCTTATCATTTCATAACGGGGACTTTGATAATACTATAATCATATCATTATGTTACCTCTCAGAATGCATGTGCAAAAGTAACTGAAATGTTGTGACGACTGACTGCCATAGCTTGATTAAAGAGACACAGAGGAATGCAGCAGCTGGAATGCTGCCCGTGTCATCTCATCTCCTGCCTGCGTTTGGACTATTCTAGATGAATGAGTGCTTATAGCTCTTGTCATTGGCAGCGATGGTGTGCAGTGGTGATGTATTAGTTCTATGAGTGCTCTGGCATGTGTGAGTGGTGGGCAGCATGTAGGCTTACATTGCTTTGCCCACAGAATGCCAGCAGATGATGTGTAAGATCAGCTGTGCACCCCTGGCAGATGGTCCAGACTAATAGTTGATGAATGAGCTTTCAATCCCCTGGTCATCTTCAGTTTATGTGTGTGTGTGTGTTGCTGTGTGATATAGGGATCCAAGTCCAGTGGAAGGGTTCATAGCTTTGGCAAACGGGATCATGCCATAAAGCGGAATCCCAGTGTTCCTGCGGTGGTACGTGGATGGCTCTACAAACAGGTAAGAGAATTTGACCAATGCTTGTTTATTGATGAACCAAACATTTGCTTTCAATTTATACTTTTACATTAGGGCTGCAGCTATCATTTATTTTAGTAATCGAGTATTCTACCGATTATTACATCGATTAATCAAGTAATCGGATAAGAAGTAATTTTTCTTTATTAAAGAGCAATACTAGATATACAAAAGAAAATAAGATAGGTCTCTTAAAAAAAACAACTAATTTGTTTCCTTTTTAGAAAAATTAACGTTTTTATTGCTGAAACTGCATACATTAATAACCGTGAAACCTAAACCCATTTAATGCATTAATTGCCAGATTACATTCAAAATGCAAATACAAATATATCAATAAAACAAAAATCTATTTCACATTACTTTAAGAAGGTAAACATTACAACCTAAAGTAAAAATTAAAACCAAAAATCAAGAAACAAAAAAATAAAAATAAAAATCTATTGCACTTTACTTTAAAAAAGGTAAAAAGGTACAAACTAAAACTAATGCATAAATCTAAATAATAGTAATAAAAATAATAATACCTAAACATTGCATTTATGTCATACAACTTAACTTTCAAGTTTCAGCCTAACTAAAGACACTTCTTGGTAGGCTTTGTGGCTTTTGTAAGAGGCAAAAATCAGTGGACAGGAAGGTAACTTGGAACAAGAACAAGAGTCCATACACAATTTCTAAACACATTTTTGTTATTTGGAGAATAAACCCTCTTAATTGTCTCTCTATGTACTGGTGTGTGTTTGTGTGTGTATGTGTACAACTTGTTTTTGATATCCTTCATACTCTGTATACCGGTCAGTTCACAGCACTGATAGAAATTAATTTGGGCTGTTAACCAAATTCATCTTTGCAATGCGGAGGAAACAAAAGCTGCATCTGAAGAGGCATTTAGATGTAGGCCTGTTTACACAATTTAATTCAGCTCAGAGGGACATGAATGCATTAAACCTGCAGTTACAAATGCATAAATAATATTTTGTTATTTTAAACATAAAACATTGAATACTGATATTTACAATTATTTTAAAAATGAAAAGATACTTTAAAGGCACAATATGTAAGTTTTCGCCACTAGAGGTCGCATTTTCAAAACAATAACAAAGGCGAAACTTGATGACGTTATGAAGGCGTATGTTCACGGATGAGGTGATTAATTAATTTTTTTATTACCTGTACCTGTACCTGTAAATAATACCAAGAATGCGAGCAAAGAACATTTACATTGTTAAAGTACATATGACTGACTTAAGTCTAGCGCTAGTTTAAGCACTCTCAGAAAACTCCCCCTTATAATCAGTAAAGCTGTCTATACACGGTTTGATGAATGAATCTCTTACATCATACTACATCTGCACTTTGTTGTTTATGATGAGAGAATTTGTGCCAGAGCTGCACACGCACTATGCAGTGGACAAAAAAAACTCATCTGAATGCCTCTGATTGGCCATTGCATTCATAATCTCAACAGACTTGTTTGTGATTGATTATAATGCGCAACACTGTAAAAACGTGGAGGTTCTACAGGGACATTTATGGACATTAGTTGAGAATTCTAGACCAAATCATTCAATTTGGCAAGACCAAAAAGACCAAAACTTCAAGTTTATGAAGTTTGAAGCCATTTTGTTTGACCACAGATCTGAATATTGAGGGAAATGTGTCTCCCTAAACATTAAGAGCCTTGCAACATAGCATTTTTGGGAATCGCAGGCACTTTTGAACAGTTGAAATGCATATTTTGAGCATTCACACGCATCATAAAAGCTGTAGGTAGGCAGCTCATTTGGCTTTTCTTTTTGAGACCCAGCCAGTCAGTTATCCAGTCACAAACACACACACACACACACACATAGGTCTTTCATGGCGTGAAAACATCAGGAGTGTATTTACATGGATAGTTTTTGATAATAGACTTTGAAAAAACTCTTTAACTGGAAGTGAAACGGTGCTGTCAAGGGGAAGTGCTGCGAATTGCCTGTTTGAAGTCTCTTTGAAGTGCTGTCTTTCCCCATCAGATGTGTTCAGCTGCCTGAGGGTGTGTGTTTCCCATCAGTGTTTGTGTTGCTTTGTTCTTTCAGGACAGCTCAGGGATGCGGCTGTGGAAGAGAAAATGGTTTGTTCTAGCTGATTATTGCCTCTTCTACTACAAAGGTGGGTTGTTCTACCAAACATCTAACAGTCAAATATACACAAGGACACTTTTAGTGCCTGTTAACTTTTCTCCCAGCTATCTAATGATTATTTGCAATATTTGGTTTGTAATAGCATGTTGGTCACTATGTCCTACTTTTACTTATACTACTTTAAGTCTTTTAGCTATGTACTGTCCTCAGAGTTTAACATGACACATTTACCAAACTCTAAAAGTAGTTTACTAAGGGGAATTAATCAAATGTTTTTGGGTTGCTCTATCTCATATTTATGCAGTTTCTTTGATCCCACTAACTTGCTATTTCAGACTTAAACCTTAAGCCTTGTTTGTTTTTTATTAACATTATAATATAATTGTTATTGTATTGACTTGGTCTCATGAGTATTGTTTCCCACAGGCCTTTGAAAAGGCCAAGTGAGTTTATTTTGCTTTGGCTACAGTAGGTAGTTCCGGTACGGATGAACAGCAATGCATTTTTAACTTCTGCATGTTGCATCTTACTGTGTTGTCATACTGTGTACTCTTTGTTACAGTTTTATTAGACATTTGCTTGGTATTTCTCCTGTTCTTCTTCTAGCAAAAAACACTCATCATGTAAAGAAAGCTTAAAGTAAAGGCCTGATTATTTCAGGGACCTTGTCACGTTGCGTTGTTTTTGAATTTCTTTTAAAACCATGATTTGGTATTCCTCTTGTATCACTGTCCCCTTTGTGCAAAGGAATAAGTTTCCTGACAGCTCTCTCCAAAGTTTTTCCATTATTGTCATCATGAAGTGTCAAGAAATTACTCCTCTTACTTAAAAGGTGCCTTTAACTTGCACCAGAACATTTTTATTTGGTTTTATTTTGTAACTGTTAGGAGGGTGTGCTTAACATATTGATAAGAAATCACTGTGATGCAAAAATCGTATTTTTCTGAATAATTTTGACATGCTTCTTTAGTAATTGATCAGACAGACTCTCTGGAACATTATATTTCGAAAGTACCCTGATATGTCTTTTATCTGTAAGAAAGTTTCAGAGTGTACTCATTTATGCTGAGTACTGTACTTTTAGTTCACTTTTTATTTTAAGAAAGTACATTATGAACTGTTTTCTGTGGGGGTTAATAGCACTGTGTACAAAAAAGACTGAGTTCACTTCCATCCATGTACTTTTTAGTTTAAGCTATTTCACCCCAAGGTTGATTTGTTACTCTAAACCTGCAAATGTAAGTTTATCAGATCAGCATCTAGAACATATGCTGTTGTCGAAAGGATGGAATAACTATACCTCGTATACTTAGAATAATATATTATACTTATCATAAGTCTAGCTCAGTCAAAAGATTAAGCACAAGAACAGACCAAATATACTTTAAATATACTTAGATTTTTTCTGTACTTGTCAATATAAGCCAAGTAGACTTAAGTATAAATTTGTTAAAGGGATAGCTCACCCAAAAATGAAAATTCTGTTATCATTTACACAACATAAGTTGTTCTTCTTTCTTCTTATGGGCACAAAATAAGATATTCTGAAGAATGTTGGTAACCAAACAGTTGATGGTAGCCAGTGACTTACATATTATTGAAAAAGTAAGAAAAATGTTAATGGCTGCCGTCAACTACCTTAAACTACCTCTGCCTCAGAACCCCAGCTCTCTGCTCACACAAATGAAAGAGTGACCTGTCTCGGTTTGGAATCTCTCCTTCAAACAACCTAGAACTATTTTTGACTCATTAATTCTTAATCCAGCCACCCTTATCACTTGTCAACCCACCACTCAATCTCTGTTTCAGACACACACCCACACATAAACACACTCTCACTCCCACACACACCGGTGTCACCAGCGCTCCACTGGAAAGAAACCGGCAGGGCGGAACAAGGAGGCAGAGCGAGGCTATACTTAAATGTGTGAAATGTGATGATATCATAGTGGTGTGAGAAACACAGGTCAGAGAGTATCGCATGCCAGGAAGGAAGAGAGAGAGAGAGAGAGAAAGACACAAAGTCAAAACCAGACTGGTTGCTCAGTTGGCTTGTTTTTACCCCACAGACAGTCGTGAAGAGTCAGTGCTGGGTAGCATTCCTCTGCCCAGCTACACTATCGCTCCTGTAGGACCTGAAGATCACATTAGCCGCAAATATGCCTTCAAGGTAAGATCTCACTTTGACACAGATACTGTAGCAGCACTTTTAAAAGAAGAATATTCACCACCTTAAATTTGAAACCCTTAACTGTATGCTATGCAACAGGGTTTACTTTAAAGGTATAACTTAAAGGGACAGTTCACCCCAAAATGAACATTCTTTCATTATTTAATCATTTGCTGTGGAGCACAAAAGGAGAATTTTTAAGCAATCTACTGGAGTGGTCATTTGTTTAAATACAACAGTAGTGAATGAGGACTAGAGCTTCTTAAAAGATACATTAGCAAAAAAGAATCATGAAAGTTGTGAATATGACTCTATACACAGTGTAGCCAGTATTCTCTGTAGTCTTGAGATAGCTTTGGATGTAAAAAAAATAAATAAAATAAAAACTTGTTTGAACTAAAACTACATTTCATAAAACTGTTATCTTTAATTAAAATAAAGGTGAAGTAAAATAAAATATAAATGTTAGATGAAAACAACTTAGAAAATGTTGCTTTGGCAACTAATTAAAATAAAAGGAGTAAAATTGATTGTCCCATGAGGATTTGGAATAAAGCACTTTTTATGACGTTTTTTTACAATTTGAAATCTTCCATCTAGATTGTGACTATTCTATCCAAAACCATTTTTTTCTTTTGTGTTCTATTAAAAAAAAAAAAAAAAAATCAGTACAAGTTGGGAACAACATAAGTGTGAGTAAATGATGACAGGATTTTCATTTTCATGGGTGACCCTATAATTGTCCCAAGCAACCGATTAACCAAAGTAGCTAAACAGTTAACAAGAAATAAACCCCTTAAGGGTAATACAGGTCTTAAACTCCCTGTCACAATTTATACAGTGCTAATGACCCGCTGACTGTAAATACTGTAAATGCTTATTCATCTAATTTCCCATGCACTAGCTGCTTCCTCTTCCCCAGTCACCCCAAGTGTCTTTCTGTTCTGTCATGTGCAGTTGCTGATTTTGAAGTCACTTTGAGTCACTGCAGTTATGAATATGCATGCTTTATTATCTTGCATGGCTTTAGCCCTGTGTATAGAATGCAGACAGAAATTAACCATTTAATGAAAATCAACATAATTTCATACCATTTGGAATACATTATCCCCATGAAGGCCATCACATTGTATTGTATATAACCAATTACACAAGCTGTTTTATACATATACAACTCTTTTTATTTTTTGGTGCTTATATTTTTGTGCGAGTGTTTTTGTAGGCGAAGACTAGTTCATGCGGTTTCGTCCCCTGCAGCTTGTGTGGTTCATTATTGTCCTCATGGGGTTCATGACACATAGTGAATGTATGGGTCTGTACTCGTCCTTAGGGCAGCAAGGTTACATAACCAGTCTACCTCTCTCTGCTCAACTCCTTCCTGCCCGTTCTCAAAGCTGGAGAGAGATGTTTCAACGTGGGAGCGAAAGGAGACGACATTCCAGTTTTCAAGAAGATCTTAACACTTAATGGTTTAAAGTGCATGTTGATCTCAGTTTGCAGCACTCCTCTTTCACTTTCCTTCTATAACGGATAGTTTTACACAGCCTATGGTGTCACAACGTTCTCCTGGAGTGCCTTACTAAACTAGTAGATGTATCACAGACTCTTTAGAGGGTTACGGATCATTTGCCATAAGCGTCACTCAAGAGAGAATGTTTAGCTTGGTATCAGGATGTAGATTTTTGATATTGAGTGACTCAGATGGGCGGCTGAGTGTCTGTAATCTGTACTAATCCTTTATGAAAAAGAAGGCTTACCGCGGTGAATTCTGCTCAGCCAGCAAACTCACCCCACATGCTGATAGAAAGACACGGCCGAGCGTCAGAGAGTGTTGCACTGATTCTGCGATGAGCTTCTAGATATCGCTATGAAGGTGGGAAAGACCCAGGCTACTGAGCTCAGCAAACTTTGGCTTTTGTTTTTCTGTTATGGCTTCTAACTGTGGGCATTTGTGCTTTGTGTTGTTTTGTGCTCTTCTGCTCCTGCTGTTTGTTTCTGTCACCCTCTTATCTTGACGGTGCTGACAGTCCTTAAATTATACTGATGATTTCCCAGTACATATCCTAAACAGGAAAAGCTTGTAGGTGTTGGTTCAGGTGACCAGTCATTGTCCTTTATTTGCTCAACTATGTCCTCCTTTTGTTCCCATTGGCGGGCTTCCTGCCTGTGATGAGTGACTGACAGTCCAGAAAGGCTCTGAGACACATTCAGCATCACCCAGTAAATAGGTACACTTTTAACTCTACAGTTTCTCTACCTTAATCTCTGGCATGTGCAAACTCATTGGGAATGTTTGTGACCTTTCTCGTTGGCATTATTTCTTCTTTTTGAGATGTGATGTGTGAATTTATTCTATTCAGAAAAAAATAACCAGTGGACATTTGAGGAGTCTTATCTATTTGCATATTAGACCTTAAGGAAACTCTGGTAATATTGTAATATTTGAATAGGGTTTCCACAGTCATTTCCAAACCAGGAAAAGTTATAGAAATAAACGGATTGTGGAATATTGGCACACTAAAGTTAGTTAAACAGTGCACTTCCCTGTTGATAAAAACAGCATATGCTGCTTAGGTATGTTTTGGAGCATGGCAGATGGTTTGACCTGGTTATAAACTGGTTATTAGCTGGTTTAAGCTGGTCATGTGCTGGTCCTAAGCAACTAGCTCCTGTTGGGGACCAGCTTATGACCAACTGAAGACCATCTTAAACCAGCTTCCATGCTTCAAAACATACCTAACTAGCATATACTGGGTTTTTTTTCAACAGTGTTGGCCAGCTACAGAAATAAATAGCCAGTAGGCACCATTTGTAGCCAGACAGCACACAAGTAAACAATTCTGAGGGGTGACGTCACTACACGCATTCTAATCTGGGTTGAGAATGGTTTGTAATCATATCTGCCAAACCAAGCTCAAATGGAAATATGACTGTAAACGTTCCCAACTGTTATTAGAACCTTTGGCTTGACAGTGGAAAAGCGGCTTTTGTCTATTTTATTTTTATAGCTAAGACTCATTAGGAGAAGCATTTACATAATCCTAAGAATGCTAATACAGAAAATAAACTGAATCTCATATATAGCGAACCAAATTTAATTGAACAGTTCTGAATTTGCCAAGATCATCGTATCGAAAATCAGTGAATCCTGAATCTAATCGATTCACGCACACACCCCTATCAGACATACATTTTGGCTATTGTATAATATGTATATTGCACAGTGGAATCATTTCAGTGATATTTGCAGCTCTCCTGTTGATGTTGTAAGCCAACAGAGCTGTTAGATAAAAGCTCTCTGTACCAGCGCGCTGCATTCTTATAATGGATTGTGGATGACATAATAGAGAACGCTATTAATGAAAGGCCTGGTTAATCTAAAAGCATCTTCAAATAGTCCTACATGCTGCAGGGTGCTAAAAAGAAAGGAAGCAGCATGTTATTGTTAGCCCTTTGTTTTGTCTCCTGTGTGTACAAGTGTGTGTGCACATCTGTGTTTTTGTGTGCACATATGGTAGTTTTGCCTGTTGGATCATACTAATAAATTACGACTTACAGTTTTTTTCAACTGCTTAGATTTTCAAAACTTCTGTCTCTCTTTTTTTCAGAACTTTACACACAAATGCAAGAATTGCACACAAATGCAGATGTGACAAATTTCAAAATCTCGTACATTTCTTCAAAAAAGCAATGAATAATAAAATCACAAACACATCTTAAAGCAAACATTTGCAAACCCTGGCCATAAATTAAGCTTTTTTAGATTTGTGTGTTACATAGAGATTTGTGTGTTGTGTTTTGCAAAAAGATTTTTATGAAAATGAAAACTGATTCAAAGGCCGGAATCTGAAGGTTTTGCAAAATGTCGGTGTGTTGTTCAAAATATTTGAGTGTCAGTTGTCAGAAAATATGCAAGTAAAGATTTTGCATATTACTAGTCAAAAATTAAGTTTTTAAAGTTTTATCAGAATTAAACTTCCGTACAAGTTTAGCTCAGATTTTTCAACAATTAAAAAATCTATACTGACATTTTTGATCAATTTAAAGTTTTTGCTGAACATAAAATAATAATCGATAATTTTGACAATATGCAATAATAATAATAATATCTTTCTGACAAATATCCATTGAAGTGCAGATGTGACATTTTCCTTTCCATCGAACAAAAAAAAAAATGCAAAAAAAAATAATGATGACCAATTCCAATTTCTGATCCCTGGAACAAAAAAAATTTATAACATTTACATATGGTTTGTTTGGATAGGACGATCTAATGGAAGATGCAACTATTCTGGAATTAAGGTGCAAAAACATCAAAATATTGAGAATACAGTAAATATCACACAGTGACATATTACTAATCAAAAGCTAAGTTTTGATATATAAAAGTACATTTACAAAATTGACTTCATGTGCACTGAATTCTTTGCTCTTCCTAAGATTTTTGGCATAAAAGAAAAATCGATATTTTGACACATGCATGTATTGTTGGCACTGCTAAAAAATATGCCCTTGTCTACCATGCGAATTATACTAGATGCCATTGAAGTTCATGAACACATCCTATTAAGTAAAGTAAATGTAAAATTTTCATGTCATGAAATGTTCTTTATGGTACTTTACATGACAGGATTTTTAAACTTACATTTCTGTCTGTCTGTCACATAAAGCTGTTGGCTTTAGAAGGCTTGGAATGGACTAGTTGCATGGACTAGTTTTATTGTACATTTATGTTCTTTATGGTACTTTACATCCCCTGGTCACTGTATACTTCTATTGTAAGGAAAAGAGCAGCATGCAAATGCTTAGAATATTGCTTTGTGTGTTCTGTGGAAGAACAACAGTCACTGGTTTGAAACGGCATGAAGATGAATAAATAAAGACACTATGAAGAGAATATGTGTATTTAAGATGAGTCTCATTTGTCTGAAGAAATTAGATAGGGGTATTTATCATCTAGTCATCTGCAGTGGTCCAGGCCCCCTGCATGATTCAAACCAATCAGCCATCTGTCTGTGTTTTACAGCCTCATCGCAGAGCTTTCCCTCAGTGGACCATTAAAACACAGGCAGCAGCTTAGCACCTCACTGCTTGCCTTTAATGAGCTAGTCATGTAAACATGCTTGTATTCACGCAGCTGTGTATTTTGTGTATTCTCACTTAGAGAGAAAAGAAATGAGATTGGATGTCTTTAATGAACCATAATTGTCTCTTTGTTTAGTATTACGTAAATGAATGCAGTACAAGTTACTCTCTCTGAATCTGTGTTTAATGAGGAAATTGACTTCATGTTAATTAAAGCAGTGTCTGTGCTGTTTTATTGTACGGCAGTTTGCCTGTGTTTTATTTCAGTTTCAGATATAAGTAAAAAAAATTAAAAAATAAATAAAGCCACAGATCGGATCGTTTTTCAGATCAGTAAGAAAAATATTTCAGTGTAACGTTGCTTTCCATTTACTACTTAAAGCTAAGTACTTCTTCAATACCACAGAAAAAACTACTAACCTAACTAAGAATTCAAACACGATTAAAGAGACAAGTGAACAGCCAGTAAAAATAAGAACAAATACACAAATTACAAGCATAGATAAATACAACACAACGTTACAAGTGAAATAAGGTTGGTATTCAGGTACAGAAATATAATAATCAGGGTAAAATAACATTGTGTTCACTGTATAAATTAAATATAGATCTTTGTCAAAGCTGTTTAATTGTTTGATTAGCATTCATGACAGCAGTACAGTAAGTATTTATAGACTGCTGTCCCTTTAAGACCCGATGCACGGATCCAATATAATAACACACATCCTATTTCTTTCTCAGCTGTTTTCATTCACTTAAGACACAACAGACTGCATTTGCTAGAATGATTGTCGAGATGGGTATTTTGTGTGTATGTGTCTGTTCAAACATGAAATAGGATTCAGTTCAGTGTTCACGTGCCATCTGAAATGCACCTTCATGTGTGCGGCTGTGAGCATAGAAAACAGTGCACAAGTAACAAATCGAGTTCCCTTTCACCTTTTCTTTCACTGAAATGGTTTAAAATCACTTGCTGTCACGATCATACTACACTGAGGCACAGTAAACACAGTCTTTAATCCTTCCAACACAGGATACACAGGGCTGACAGGAACACATGTAGCACAAGACAAATATTTAATACTGGACAAGGGAGAATGGCACAGGCTAGAACTTAAATAGGGCAGACAACGAGGGGCAGACAGGTGAGGAGGATGAACTAAAAATGAACCACAACAGGAAACAATGAACAAGTTATAAACTTGAACTCTATTTATGGTTAAACTTTGCAATTAATCTGCAAATCACATGCGTGCCGCACCATGGGGCTTGGTCAACTACGATCCCTTCGACCACTACTTATAAATATGGGGGAAGATAATTTGAGAAACATTTTTTTCATTCATGCAATGGAAGTCACTGGTAACCAAAACAGCTTTGTTACCAACAGTCTTAAAAATACGAAAGTATGTCATTCAGGTTTGAGTAAATGATGAGATAATTTATTTTATTTGGCTGTACTATCCCTTTTTTAAATGAAATAATACTCTAAATAAGAAACCAAAACTCCCAGTAGGTGGCGGTGAATGTCTTTATGAGTCATTCCTGCATTCGAATCGTTCAAACGGCTGATTCATTCAGGAATTCAGTAAACGGTATGAATGGGCCTTTGAATCATTGATTCACCCGATTCATTCAAATTCAAATTCGTTCAGATTCATTCAGAAACTAAACACCGCTGTGTTGCTCGGAGACACCCAGCAATCCTGTTGTGGCTTTATAGGTGATACTTTTGTTGGCAAAACTGAGCAAAAACAGACAATATTGTGTTTAAAGTATAACACAATATTAACTTCTTATTTACTGAACTGTTGTATAAAATCACATTTGCACTCGTTATATTCAGGGCAAACAGCACTCATGTGATATTGCTCTCCTTGCTCGTGTAATATCATATGTTGTAAATATGAGACAAAAACTCATACAGGTGCATTTCTGCCCCAATATCTTGATTTTTAGAGCATAACTGCATTTATGGAGTTGTTGTCCTGCATCATATTTGTCAACAGTCAATTATATGCAATGTAAGGTGACGTACAGGTCTGGGGGTGGGGCCAGTGAGTTAACTGCATTAAAATATTTTAATCGCATTATGTTTTCATAACTAATTAAGTCAATGCGTTAAACTGACAGCCCTAATTATATTATATTATATTATATTATATTATATTATATTATATTATATTATATTATATTATATTATATTATATTATATTATATTATATTATATTATATTATTACAGTAATTTACTATAGTAACATGTAATACAACACAGACATTGTGATAACATAAACATAACCATAGTAATCTTTATATAAATAAACTTGTCTCTGCTAATACCATATGACTTTTACCTTATTTAATTTAGTATTTTTAAATGTGTACTGTCTTTGCTTTACTTTTATTGGGTGGTGTGGTGCTTATTGTAACAGATCTGACCTTTAGCCTTTTTGTCTGTCCTGATAGATATCGTTGTTTCTGTATCTTTGATTACATAACTGAAAAGTTATGTTTAATCAGTGTGTATATGTGTTTCTTATCAGAGTGTGGACTTGGCTTGGTCGGCATTTGCTCCTTTATTCATTCTGACGTCCTGTATCTCATCAGTATGTCTGCTGTGTTGTATTCCTCCACGCCTCTAGTTATCATGCTGAAATCTCAGATGCTCCTCTGGCCAGTACTTATCTGCTGATGCAGTGTTTCTCCTTTTCCCAGGGCTGGACTGATTTTAATGCTTTCTCTCTTGCAGGCTACACACACAGGGATGCGCTCCTACATTTACAAACAAAGCTCTGTGATTGGCTCGCAGGCGGAGCACACTGGGATGAGGACGTACTATTTCAGTGCGGACACACAGGAGGACATGACTGGCTGGGTCAGGGCCATGAACCAGGCTGCACTGATGCAAACCCATACAGTGAAGAGGTCAGTGAGTCACAAAACTTTACAAAAACATTTTCTTAATTAGTATTTAAGGCCAGAAAAATATCTAAAGATCATTAAAACAAGAATTTACTTAAGATTGTTTCACAGAATATATCTTTGACATTTGTTTTGTATCAACATATATTTATACCATAAATCTCATAACATTTAGAGCTAAATTGAAGATTTATAAATGTGAATTGCGTACACAATTTTCATCCATGTGGATTGCACAGTTTTGACATAAACTAAACATTGACTAGAAGTGATGCACATTTGTCAGGCATACATAACTGAAATTGGTACAATTTCGGCAATAGTACTAATAAACGTACATTACACATTAATCAGGTTTATATATTTATAATCAATGAATCCAGTTTGTTACAGTATCATACATTTTAACTAAATGAAGATGCATGTTCCACATCTAGCTATATTTTATCCATGTTCATACTTTTTAAATGAATAAATGTAGTTGTTTTCACAATGAACAGATTTATGCTGATTCTAAACCAAAATATTATTATATAAATAAAATTATAGTTGCAAATAGTAATAATATTACTTGTTTCATTTCTGTATGACCGACAAACATGGTTCATGTTTTATTAATTATTAGTTTAAATTAGATTAAATCTCTATTATACAAATAAAATTAATAAAAAAAATATGTATTAAATGTAAAAAATCTTAAATGTAGAGCTTTTAATATATATATCTATATATATATATATATATATATATATATATATATATATATATAATATATATATATATATATATATATATATATATATATATATATATATTTACATTTACATGTAGTCATTTAGCAGGTGCTTTTATCCAAAGCGACTTACAAATGAGGACAATGGAAGCAATCAAAATCAACAAAAGAGCAATGATAATAGAGCTATAACAAGGGGTGCAGAGCCAGTGGTGGTTTTGTTGGCAAACATTAATGCCTTGAATTTTACGCGAGCAGCTATTGGTAGCCAGTGCAAATGAGCATTGCAATAGTCCAGCCTGGACAGAACAAGAGCTTGAACAAGGAGTTGTGCAGCATGTTCTGAAAGAAAGAGCCTGATCTTCTTGATGTTGAATAAAGCAAATCTGCAGGACTAGACAGTTTTAGCAATGTGGTTTGAAAATGTCAGCTGATCATCAATCCTAACTCCAAGGTTTCTGGCTGTTTTTGAAGGGGTTAGTGTTGATGAAACAATGGTTCAACTGAATGGTGAAATTGAGATGAAACAATGGATTTGATGGAACTAAAAGCAGTTCTGTCTTGGCAAGGTTGAGTTGAAGGTGATGGTCCTTCATCCAGCAAGAAATGTCTGTTAGACAAGCTGAGATGTGAGCAGCTATTATCAGATCGTCTGGTTGGAATGAGAAGTAGAGTTGAGTGTCATCAGCATAGCAGTGATATGAAACTATATAGTGAGATGTGTATATATATATATATATATACAGGGGGCGATTTGCCGGGGGGGATGGGGGGGATTTCCCCCTCTCTGGTCTATCATCCCTGCCTCTGCTGAATAACTTTTATCCCTTCGAAACAGTGAATCATTTTGCGATGCAATGGTTTAACTGATTCAGAGTTTCAAAAAGCTCCGTTGTGTTCTTTGCTCGCTTTCTCTATGTAATTTGTTGTTTGAATAACCGTGGACATTAAATCATTACAATGAATAGGTCTAACGTAGGCTTACAATGTTTTTATTAAACTGAGATCACACTAAATACAATTTCCGTCGTATTAAAAACATTTCATAAAAATTTTCAAAAGCATCCCCCCTCTGTTTTTTTCACAAATCGCACCCAGATATATATATATATATATATATATATAGATTTGAGGTGTAAGTTTTAGTGCGTTAACGCAGGCGATTATTTTTTTCAGTGTAACGCAGTCGCAGAATGACTGAGAACATGAGACAGTTGAAGTTGTGAAGTTACCAGAAAGCTCCTTGCAGTTGAACAGTCCACAAGTCGTCAAAAAAAGTGTGCGCATTCATAATAAAACGTGTACGCTTGACTTTTGTAGTGAATGCATGTGTTTTTTTTATGAAAAATATCCCTATTTCAAATGTAATAAACACATTTCTCTTACTTCCGGTATCTGTCATACGCAGAAGGATACGCGGATCAGTATTGATATCATTGATACTGGCCTTCCGTCATTTAAAAAAAAAAAAAGATGCCATTAAACAAATATTAAAAAATATACTGTATTTATGTTGTTTGTACATTAATTTGAAGATTGAATGTGAAATTATTGCAATATAAAAGTATATCTAAAAACTTTAATGCTAGGTGAGGTGCAATTGACAGCACTAATATATATATATATATATATATATATATATATATATATATATATATATATATAAAAAAATTTTTTTTTTTAATGTAAGAAAATGTTGCTTCTGGTCAAAAAAAGTGAAATCCAAAAGTTTTTTCTTAATTTTTCTCTATTTTACTATAAAAATATGAATTTGTATGATTTAATGTTAGCTTGCAGCTGTTTTCTGAAGTGTCTGTTCAGTAGTGTGTTTGTGTTTAAAGTGTACTGTCAAATGCATTATTCACAAGTCTGTGTCAAGGGATGTTGTGAGTCTGTAAGTGTTTGTCAGGCATCAGTCTTGTTGATTGACAGCGATGATGCAGTGTGTCTAGCTCTGCCAGTGCAGAAGACCAGACGGGTACTGAGCAGTGACTCAGCTTCCTGTCTCTCTGTTGTCTGGGCCGGCCTCACTTCTTTGAGACAGTCACAGAGCCCAAACCAACAATCACACATCTTCCGTCAAAATCACACACAAAATGACAAAATATTCATCCCTAGTTCAGATACTATAAACATAAATAGGAAAAATCTGGAGTCACACTGTTTTTAAATACAGTGTGAACGCAGGCTGTATAAACATGTACGTATATGGTTTAGACCATCAATGCTCTCCTTTGACATGCGTAATGCATGTCGCCCAATTTCAGCCATACAAGATTGAATAGTTAGCTGTCACTGCTGGTGATGTCGTTGACCAATGCACCAAATTGGGATCACGGCAGGATCTTTGAGTTGTCATAGCAGCCCAACACTAATGAGACTAGTGTCAGCTTGAGCTGGCAGTCAGCGAGGCAGAAAATTAGACTGTGATAGTCCAGGATAAAAACGCCATTCTGAGTCATTTCTTTTCATAACTTCATGTAGAGACACATAGAGTGTCTTTTCATTCTCATAGATGCCTTTATGTTTGTGTTTTCCCTTTCTCCTTTGCCAGAGATGTCTTGTGGAATTAGTCATGCTTACGCCTTGCTGTTTCAAGTCCGACTGTAAGAATGTGGATTTCATATTTTCTGATAATCTCTGTAGACTTTGTTTTGCTCCAACTTTTTTGCACATGTGACTATTTGTGTGAATACTCTTGAGTAAATTATCTGCAATATGCCCACGAAGTGCACATGCAATTTGTTCAATTGCACAAACCTCTTAGTACCCTTTATTTGGGTAAATCATAGTCGAACAGTTTGAAATTGTACAAGTAAATGGGTACTTGTACAGTACTTTAAATCTTAGAAATATATTTAAAAATACTGTACTGCTAGATAATGTAATATTAAATAAAAGGCCTCTTAACTATACTTTTAAAAGTATTGTCAAATTTTTTCACAAGTATTGTCAAACTTTGCCAAATGTCAAATTAAAAGTTTTTCTTTTATGTGCATTTAAATAATTGTTTTAATAATTCTGTCATGTGTTATGAAAGTATACTTATTTTGATGTCAACTAACATATTCAAGCAGATAAAGTACTTTATTCAAATTTTAACTGTAATGTTACATTTAAATTGTAATATTTTATTAATTTACTACATTTTAAATTGCAACTTCATTGTTACAAAAGTGTAAATACAAATATATTTAAATCTGTGACATACATGTTAATGGGAATTACATTATATTTTAGTCTGTGAAATATAATGCTTGTTGGTATATTCACCAGTACACTTTCACAATATTTCAAAGACAATAGAAGTAATTGTCCAATTACATATAAAGATGTAATTAAGTACTACTTTAGTGGGCTAAAATGCACTCTAAAGTTCAGCTTGTTGCATTTAATATAAATTTAAACTGTAATATATTTTAATTTAATTGCAATTAACATGCAATAAAGTGTCTTAAGTACATTCTTTTATTATTTCCATTAAGTAATTTAAGTACTTTTTCTTTATACTAACCCTAGTAAAAAAGTAATAGCCTATATTTAAAATACATTTATTTCATAACAAGTATAGTTCAAATCTTTTAACATATATACTGACATATTGATCGGGACCTGCTATTATAAAAATTATAATTAAACTTTATTTGGGGTACTACTTGTGCACAATGCACATCTCTTGATAATAAGCCAGAAATGTGTTATAAAATCACAATATATAAGAATATTTTTATATCTTAGAAAAATCGGTCTTTAAATGCAAGATATTTCAATTGTACCTGAGGTATACTTGCAATAGTTTCACTTAAGCACAATCAGATATACTTCAGTATATCATTAGTTGGAATTCAGCACTACTTCCGCACAATTTAAGTGCATTAAGTACTCAGTTAGTTGTTCCATTTCAGCAAACTTTAAGTATGTCAGTTTAGTATAGTAAAAATACAATTGCAGGGTATTTTTATTAAGTACATAAATATGTAAATGCATTTGTAGTATACTTAGCATGAAATAAATATATTTCAGATACATTTTATTATATTTATTTTTCACTATAGGAAAAGTATACTTTTTTTCTCACAAGATACTGAATCTTATCTAAATATTAGAATAAATGCATCTCTTCTCAATCAGTACACAAACAATTACATCTCTAAAACCGTAGATATTATCAGGCCTAAAGTAACAGCTGGTCATGTTAAAATGCAGATGGAGATTTGTCTGTTGTAGACTTTGAGTGTGTCTGAATACAAAGAGCCACTAGAGGCTATTTCTTTTTAGTCTGTGCAGCTTGGATATTATTAGTCTGACTGTAGAGTGAGCTCCAGTAGAGATAGCCAAGCTCCCGGCGGCCATGTCTTCTCCAAATGTAGATTCACTGAGGGCCTGATCTAATCATGTCACGTTTAGACTGCTATATACGGACAATTTGAACCCAGAATTAATTTTACATTCTGATACTGAATATTTTTTTATTCCACAGTTGTTGTTGTTAGTAGACACCAAGCAATGAGTATTTGCAAAGTTTAACAGACTGTTTAGTGCTCATTGTTGCGGTAAGACTTTGCTTATAACTGATATTTAAGTGTTAAATGTGAGTGGTGCTTGTGCAAACCTCACTTCTACAGTGCTAGATTCTTGTAAGCTCTTGCCAGGGTTTTACTTTTTAGCTATTTTCATATTTAGTCGACCTTGTCATGTTTTTGTTTAGTCTAATTTTATTAAATGAAAACTTGGTCACATCTTCATCATGCTGTATAATACGGAGCCCCGCACATGGCATGCAGGAAAAAAATAGTAGGCTAAATCATATGCACAAATCAACAGAATGTGAACTCGTACACATGGTTTATTTTACCTCATCTAGTGTACTGATTTATTATAGGCTATTTAAAATAAAAATGTAATGCAAAGACGTAGATATTATAAGCTAATTAATATATAAATTAATATCAAAGGCTTAGATATACTGTACACGCTCCCTGTCTACATTATGAAAACAGGTAAAAAGAAAAAATATATATATATTCCTAATAGTAATTCCAGTAGTGCCTAATTGCAATAATGTTTCTCTATTAAAACAACAGTAGTTGAGTAAGTGCCTTTTTGTGTGTGTGTGTGTGTGTGTGTGTGTGTGTGTGTGTGTGTGTTTTCAGATCATCATCAGCAATTCCGCAATGAAGAGTGAGCACATGTGCATGGTTGCCAGATTGCAAAAATTAAGCAAAACACCGGGCAGAAAATGTATCTTTGTATCTGGCAACTGCACACGAGCATAGCAGTCCGCAATAATATTTTTTCTTTTTTTTTTAGATGAAAAATTAATTTTTGTGTAGTTTTTAAAATACATTTTAGTCTTGTCTTTTATTGCCAACGATATTGCATGTTGATGTAGTCACAGTTATCGTTTATTGACCTTATTGTCATCTCGTCATCGTCTCATTTTAGTCATGGGGAAAAAACCTTGTCAACGAACATTTTTTGTCATAGTTTTTGTTAACGAAATTAACACTGCTGTGGGGTTCATCAAGCGGTGTCTTTTTCTGTTACAGTGATGGATATATTTAGTTTTATGAGCAGATTCCCTCACGTGTAAAGGCTGGGTTACTGTGTGATCCAGACTCCATGCTTTGGAATGGTGTTAATCTAACAGACCTGACATGTGATCTGGCAGCATGATAACAGCATCATATAATAGACTCATAAAACCTCACTGACCTTTGCACATTTATGTTTTCACCGCACAGAGACGAGTCGGATCATCCAGACCAAGTGAACGTTTCTGAGAAACTCAAGCAGCAGGCTGTTCCTCAGAACAACCACATCAACAGCTACGTGATTCCAGAGCCCGAGGTCATCCAAAGTGACGGGCTGCTGGAGGAGAAGCAGGAAAGATTTGTTGGAGAAGTGGAGATTGAGGTTGCTCCAAGAGAGATGGAGCCGGCGAGGGGTAAATCTCCAGCGAGCAGGACAGTGGAGGTGGAGGTTTTAGCTCCAGGGTCGACACCAGCATCCCAAGTTCCCTCTCGAGCGCCTTCCAGGGCCGTTTCGACCCCGCCAGTGCTGAGGAACGGTACGCCCATAGAGCAGAACGGCATGCCTGGGTATCAAAGGGGGCCTACACCGTCTTCTCAAACTCCTATTCGGGTACAGAGGAGGAGTGCACTGGAGAAGGTGGAGAACTGGGTCAAAGTACAGAAGGAAGAACGCCAGGGGTAAGTATATACATCTGTCGCGTATTTTTACACAAGCAAAATTCAAATTATTATACTTTTCTTATTGTTTGTGCCATGTAATGACATAGCTGAAGTAGTTAGAGTATTATGGATATGCTTATATTGAGAGTAGTTAGAAGAGTCATGGGATATATCGCCCCCAAGTGTTTGAAATCTTAATCATCATCATCATGACAGAAAATGGCACCCCAATTTTCAGTTTGTCAAGTAGACATGAAATGCCATTCAAAATTCATTTTACTTTTGTAATGTGAAATACTTGAAATATTTTAGGCATCGGGATGTGTTTAAGTTGTGAAAATTGGGAAAGTTGGAAAAAATATTTGATGAAACAAGACATTTTATGTTCTTTAGAATAAAATAAACCAATTCCCAGTAAGACTAGGGTTATTTATTAAAAATAAATACATTGCAATTTAAAAGTTATGGGTCAGTAAGATAAGTAAGTAAGTAATTAATTATAAATTAAATATTCATTCAAAAAATTATATATATATATATATATATATATATATATATATATATATATATATATATATATATATATATATATATATATATAATAAACATTGCATAAATTTAATTTATGTTAAAATTTTTATTAATTTAATTTTCATTTTGGAATCAAGTTTAGTGATCCTGAATATCCTTTTGTTTTGTCCAAATAATGCATAAAAAATGTTAAATAAATATAATTTGGTTATCACAGGTTTGTATCTACGGATGGCACAATTCCACGACAGACCCCTTCCATTCATCCAAAGTACGGCACAATAGACAAATACCAGTCTTTACCAAAGACCGTGCGGCAAAGCCCACCAACTGCTCACCGTCAGTTGTCCAGTGAATACAAATATTCCCACGACCGGCTTAATCACTTCCAGATGACCCACGGCCACAGCCAGCGACCTGCGACGCATGACAAAACTGTGTGGCAGCTCTACGAATGGCAACAGAGACAGCAGTATCGCCACGGCAGCCCCACTGCCCCCGTGTACACTCCTGCTCCAGACTACTCCACCGCCGTATCCTCCACCAGAGTCAACTCAGGCGTTGCTCGCTCCATTTCCGTGCCTCCGACCCTGGCAGACATCCCTCCACCTGGGCCTCCTGGGCCCAGACTGCTGTCTCTGCGTAGACCCCACACTCCTGCAGAACGGGTTACAGTCAAACCTCTGGAGGACAGGCCCACCGTGGAGGTGCCTCCATCAAACTCTCCTCACCATCGACGCTCCTATAAGGTCAGTAGATGACAAGAACAACCACCCTGTTTATCCATAACATCACAGTCCACAGTAGTAGTATTTACAAGAAAAAAAAGTGGGATTATGGAATATTTTAAGGATACACAAAGTACACAGTATTATTGATAAAAATATTACCATTTAAATATATATATTTTATTTTAATACATACTAAAATATAATTTATTTCTGTGATGCAAAGCTGAATTTACTCTTTGTCTTCAGTGTCACATGATCCATCAGAAATCATTCTAAAATGCTGATTTGGTGCTCAAGAAACATTTCTTATTTTTTATCAATGTTTAAAGTATTTGTGCTGATTAATTTTGCATGGATAAAAGATTTAATATTAATGTAATGCATCCTGTTGAATAAAATTAATATTTAATTTTTGTAAAAAAAAAAAAAAAAAAAAAAAAGAAGTCACTATGACTAATGACACTAAGCTTGTAAACATTTTCAAGGAACAAAATTGTCTGGCAGTAAGGTTTAAAACTTTCCTTTAAATGAGAAGTGGTGGAGTCTGATGAAGAATGCATTTAGAGATGTCTTGATATTGCTTGATTAAATGGATGGATTAAGTTGATCAAACATGACATTCATGATGTTACAAAAGATGTCTATTAAAAAATGCTGTTATTTTGAAATTTCTATTCATCCAAGAATCATGGTAAACTGTATCATGGTTTCCACAGAAGTAATTTTTCAACAATAATAATAATATAAATGTTTTTTAGCACCAAATCAGCATTTAAGGGAATGATTTCTGAAAGATAATGGCTGCTTGAAATTCAGCTTTGCCATCATAGGACAAAATTACATTTTTAAAATATATTAAAAATATTTAACATTCAAATAATATATTACTGTTTTTACTGTATTCTACTGAATAAATAAATGCAGACAACCCCAAACTTTTGTAGTGTAGATAGTATTATTATAGTGTTATATGTTGACGAGCACATTTTTTTGTGATGAAATATATTTAAATGTGTTGATCTCTTTTCATTTTTTTTATCATTCTGCAGTCGGCCACAATAGAAAGACGCTCAATGCCTCCATCCGGCTACATCACACACACAGTCAGTGCGCCCAGCCTGCATGGAAAAACAGTAAGACATTTTTTTCCACACAACTTTGGAAAAATATTAAGCAATTACAAATACTTTTACGTAAAATTTTACAGTTAAGTTCATCTCTTTTGTGCTGCTATTAACGAGTCTGTAAGATATCAGCAATCAAAGTGGCATAAAATGAATGACACCAAAAAAACCTCTGCTGGTGGAGCCAGTCCTCTTCTTTTCATGGCTCTAATGGGCATTCGTGTAAATAATCTGACCACACAACTCTCTCTGTCCTGATCGTACCCTCACAACCTGTGGTCCAGCCGGAGGAGCTCACCCTTCTCCTCATCCAGTTACGGAGACACCAGGCCATGATGGCAGGTGTGCGCAACAATGCGCTGGCCCACCTCCGGCAGTTGTCTCGGGTGAAGGTCAGGGCTCGGCGTGCCTCTGCTGCTGTTATTTACCCGCCTGGATCTCTGTAGCTCCCTTGGCTTTGTTACATGATGCTTCTTTGTAGCGTAGCATGGCATGTCATGCTTAGGGGCTGTATCTGGCTGTCCCACCATCGGCATGAATTGTAAACGCAACCTGTCTGCGGTGTTATGCATACATGAGTATGCTTTGCTGTTGCTCCAAAGTTTGAAAATGCAAAGATCAAAAATGTTTGCTTGCATGAAGTAGGTGTACGCTGGAGTCTGTGGTCCCCATGAAACCTTATCTAAAGTTCTGGTTTGATCTGGTTGCAGGATACGCGTAAATTATTTCAACAGTAATGTCATAATAATCATGCTTTGTTATTGGTATGTGTGCAAAAGTATGTTGCTCTAAGTGTAATTAATTTGGTTTGTACTGAATGCTTTGGCATCAAGGACTAAGGTAAAGTTAAGCAATTATTTGGTAACACCTTACAATAAGGTCTCATGAACTAACAATGAGCAATACATTTTTACCTTTGGAAGTGTTAGTTCATAAAAATGTTAGTTCACAGTGCATTAACTAATGTTAACAGATACAACATTTGATCGTTAGTAAATGTTGAGATTAACATTAATAAAGATTGATAAATGCTATAGAACGTTTAAACTCACCCTCATGTCGTTCCAAACCCATAAGACCTTCGTTCATCTCCGGAAGACAAATTAAGATATTTTTGATGAAATCCGAGAGCTTTTTGACCCGGCATAGACAGCAATGCAACTGAAATGTTCAAGGCCCAGAAAGGTACAGCAATAAGGACACTGTTAAAATAATCAACTGCTGAAGATGGGCCAGTAATATTATGAAGCTACAAGAATACTTTTTGTGCGTAAAGACAACAAAAATAACAACTTTATTCAACAGTTTCTTCTCTTCCTTGTCAGCCCTCGGCACACGAGTTCATGAGACACATGCTTGTGGTGCTGCTGATGCAGGAGCTGGCGTTCTGACCTAGAATGTCCATCTCTCTTAGTTCATTATCTGTATATTCTGCTTCGAACTTATTTGAAACAGAATATACAGACGATGAACTGAGAGATGTCGTTATTAAGTAATGTTAAAACAAATAAATAAAGTCGTTGTTTTTGTTTTCTTTGCACACAAAAAGAATTATTGTAGCTACATAAAATTAAGGTTGAATCACTGATGTCACATGGCCTATTTTAATGATGTCCTTACTACTTTTCTGGGCCTTGGACGTGGTAGTTGCAATGCTGTCTATGCAGGGTCAGAAAGCTCTCAGATTTCATCAAAATATTTACATTTGTGTTCTGGAGATAAACAAAGGTCTTACGGATTTGGAACGACATGAGGGTGAGCAATAATGACAGAATTTTCATTTTTGGGTGAACTATCCCTTTAATTGTTAGTTCATGTTATCTGATGTGGTTAACTTATGTTAACAAATGAAACCTTGTTGTAAAATATTACCAAATATTCTTTTGTTTCCAACCTGATGTCAATGTAACACGCTCAAAAAAAATAAAAATAAAAATCTTAATCTATACTTTTGTTTCCTTTAAAAAAATATATATATAAACATCCATAAAACAAACATAAATTTACTTGAGAAGTGGAATCACATAATATATTAATTAAGACTTATTATTGTTTTATGCTTAGGTTAAGGGTTAAAACTTATTTTTAGGTTTATGCTTCAAACAAACACTATTTGCAGCCAAAGGGAGAAAAGGAAGAAAACTTGGTTAAAGTTTGTTCTATGAAATATACAGTGTAATTTCTTACTATCTTACAAAACATTGCTTCTCCAGTAAATGTACACTACTGTTCAAAAGTGTGGGGTGGGGGCAACTAATGAAGAAATTAATTATTCTGATAAAAAGTAAGAGTAAAGACATTTAAAGTGTTACCCAAGAAATAAACACTTTTGTTTTGAGCTTTTATTAATAATAATTAATAGCTGCAGTCCGTAACTTTTTTTGTGTTCAAAATGTATATAATAAGAGAGTACACCATGAATCCATTTTCCAAACCATGTTTTTGACTTGTCCTGAATCACTAAGGTACAATATAATAAGTGTTTATATTCTGACTGTTTAAGACTGGTTGGGGTAGGTACAGCATATTAAAATGATTTCTGAAGGATTATGTGACACTGAAGATTGGAGTACTGACTGCTGAAAATTCAGCTTTGCCATCACAGGAATAAATGACATTTTCAAATATATTAAAATTGAAAACATATTTTAATAAAAATAAATATTTTACATCATTACTGTTTTTGCTATATTTTGATCCAATAAGTGCAGCCATTGGGCATAATAGACTTCTTTTAAAAACATTTAAAAAATCTTGCCAACCCCAATCTTTTGAGCGGTATAGTGTGTATAGCTGTCACTTGCATGTAAATGCGAATAATGTTCAACAAAGGAGTCAGTAGTGTGATATGTGTAGTTTGTCCTAAAGCTGGCACACAAGGTGTATAGCCAGCTATTGCTTCAGTGCTAGTGCAGGGTTACACGAAAGTCTGTGATGGATAGATAAAACAACTCATTAGTGTTAATTAAATAGTAGAAGACTGTCAATTGAAATGTTTTCTGCTACTTACAGGCTGATGACACATACATGGACTTGAAGAAGGACCTGGAATATTTAGATCTGAAGGTGGGACCTCTACATTTCTGTCTCTTATTCCTGTCTTACCTTTTTCTTAAACCTTCTGTATTAACATATTAACACAGCACAGAAAGCTTACTTGGGGCGAGGAATCATTTCAGAAAAAGATTATATTTAGTATGCTAACTTTGTGGCATAACCAAGAATTATAGAATGGTAGTGGTAATAGTAATGATCCAGCATATATAAGGCTGGTCCTCTTTTGACTGTAACTGTCTATCTCCGTTTGCCACAGATGAAAAGTTTAGAGCCATTGATCTTCATGGCTCACAGTGTGTTACAAACCTGCACTGCGGGGGGTTTGAGACCACTCTGGAACGTAAGCACTGTCGGCATCCAGAGTGTCTGCATTCCCATTGCTTTACACGGTGCACATAGCTTTGTGTTGGCACAAGCCTGGCACCTGCACGCCTATCCTCCCTGCCTTTTGTGAGTGATATGTTGTGCTTTGGTATGTGTGATTGGGTCAATGAGAAGGCAGGTCTGGATGGGACGGGCAAGCTCAGTTCATGTGCAGGGAATGGTCCACATTTAGCCAGCTGACTCTCCAGTGCATTCTGTTTCTTTCTTTATCAAACTATTTATCTCATTAAGATGATATCTAGTAATTATGTGTAGCTTTCTAGATGATCTGTATGTTGTAGCAGTAGAATATTCCTCTGAAACTTCCCTTACGGCCCCCAGAATCAGTGTTGGGGAAAATACTTCTTAAATTCTTAATTCCTCTTGAAACAATTATTCAGAAAACTTACTAGCTTCACTACAAGCTGCTAGCAAAAAGTAGCTAACTACATTGATGGGGGCAGTTTTCAGTTATATAATTATCAGATAATATGATATAGTTAAAAAGAGCAAGCGTCATTTTGCACAAAATCATTAAGTCATATAATAGTGTGATAAGTAATATAAATTAGGCTAACGGCATCCATCTTAATTTAAAACGATAAAATTAAACAGCACTGTAATTTCTATACACTATCATTAAAAATTTTGGAGTCAGTAAGATTTAAAAAGTGCATTAAATTGTATTAAGATATTAAGAAGCAGAACTGTTTGCAGTGTTTAAATAAAAAATTCTGTTTTAAATAGCAAATTTACATTTTGTAATTAAATTATAAATTGTAATATTTCACAGTATTACTGTTTTACTAGGCTACATTTTAATCAAATAAATGCAGCATTGGTGAGCATAAAAAATTTCAAAAACATAAAAAAATAAAAAAAATTAATCGCACTGTCTCCCAACTTTTGAAAACCTGCGTAACTAAATCAAAAACAATGCTAAAACATTTCTTTGATTTTTATTGTTAAAAAATTATACTAATAACTGTATATCACTACAAAAAGAAGACATAAAATGCTGATTTAAATTATTGAAATCTGTTTTTGATCAGTTTCATTTACAGTAAATGAATCACCAAGATGATTTAAATTGGCCTACCCATTACTATTTGATAGAAAGAAACATTTAAGTTGGACTCTTCTCGCATGGTTGCAAGGCTGTGTGTGAAATAATGTGAAAATAAAAGTACACTGTTTTGAAACCAGCTAAGCAAAGTTGTAGCTTTGCTATTTTTAGTTAGTTCGTCCCCCACACTGTCCAGTTCATCGTTGTCCAGAGCTTGGGTTTCTTTTATGAGTTTACCATGCAGCGTTTTTGGTGGAGGCTTTACATTAGACATTTCATTTATGTCCCACAGCTTTATTCTGTTGGCATGAAGATCGTGAGACAGCATCCTGCCATTTTGCTTCCAGAAAGCTTCAGCTCCTACATGTGTGCATTAGAAATGAAGAATAATGTCTCAAAGCTTCTCACTGTGACTTTTAGTACAGTGGCCATTGTATAGTGTTGGTTTTGCTTCGCTTGTGTTGAATAGTTGTGTTTCTGTCTCTGGAGCACTAAGACAAGGAGGCTTTTTCTGTGAACTGTTTAATAGGTGAGTGGGACAGAGACTCTGAAAGGACGGCCGGCAAAGCCAGTGAAGGTGGCAGAGAGTGATGTAGACGTGAGTATAGAGGACAAATCAGTGTCTTACTCTTTAATTACATATTGCTATGCACAAAACAATATTATTTTATATTATTTAGCTCAATTTCCTGGTCCATAATGCTCTGTTTGCTACTGCAGGTGACACTGAGTCGATTGTGTGAGCAAGACAAAATACTGCAAGAGCTTGAGTTCAGACTCAGTGGACTTAAGGATGATAAGGTGAGGCAAATTTGATTTTTTATTTTGATCTTGTTGTTATGGGTATGTCAGTGTTGTTATCTTTGTTCTTTCTTTCTAGGACAAGCTTGAGTCTGTTCTGGATGTGTCCCACCAGCAGATGGAGCAGTACAAGGATCAGCCGGCTCATGCCGAGAAGATCGCCTACCAGCAGCGACTTCTTCAAGAGGACCTGGTGCATATAAGAGCTGACATTTCTAGAGTTTCAACGGTGAGTATATTATGTGATGTAGACCTACAGTGCTTCTCATCTCCATTCATCCATATAATATAATATACATCCATTCTCCAAATCGCTTGTCATTGGGGTGACGGGTAATATAATATTTAATGTAATGTCTAATAAGTAAACTGGTTTGTTGTTGTAGAAAAAGCTTTTGTTCATATATTTGTGTTGTTCAGGAGATGGAGAGAGCGTGGGAGGACTACAGCAGGCTGGAGCAGTCAGTGGAACAGCTGAGGGACGTCCTGCAGACTCAGATGAATCTCTGCACATCACCTCAGGTCTTTTTTCTCTCCATTTCTTATTTCTTTTTTATAGTCCTGTCTTTTTTGCTATCATGAATTTCTCTCACCTATTTGATTAGCTGCCTTATTCATTTTTACATAAAAATATGCAGTCACCTTTACCTAGAATCAGTTATTTTAGTATCATTGAAATACAAAGTTCTGGCATGAAACTCTAGATGGCGCAGTCCGATAGAGCTAACTCAGTATGACATAATGACATCATTATCACATGTCACAGCTGATTGGTTCTCTCCTGTATCAGTAGCCAATGAGCTCGCTGCTCAATATTCAAATATTTGGCTAATGCTTATGTAAGCAGTTGCAGCACACTTCAGAAACCCTCCACCTTCCCCAGCTCCACCTGTATAGATCTGCTTTGGGATGATCATGTATGCTATGTGGGTTATTGTGCAGCAGCAGTATTTCTTGTGGATGTATTGGCAGTAGCAAGTCTCAGTACTTGCTCTCAGCAGCAGCAGCGTAGCAGATCTGTTATACTAAGACCAAATACATTAACATTGCCATGCCAATCCCTCCGAGAGTTTTCATGACAGAAAAACTATAATATGTTTTCTTAAAGGAACACTCCACTATTTTTGAAAATAGGCTCATTTTCCAACTCCCCTTGAGTTAAACAGTAGAGTTTTACCGTTTTTGAAATCATTCAGCTGATCTCTGGGTCTGGCGGTAGCATTTTTAGCTTAGCTTAGCATAGATCATTGAATCAGATTAGACCGTTAGCATCTCGCTTAAAAATGACCAAAGAGTTTTGATATTTTCCCTATTTAAAATGTGACACTTCTGTAGTTACATTGTAGTACTAAAACCAATGGAAAATGAAAAGTTGCGATTTTCTAGGCCCATACGGCTAGGAACTATACCCTCAATCTGGCGTAATAATCAAGGAACTTTGCTGCCGTACATGGGTGCAGCAGCCGCAATGATATTTAGCAGCACCTGAAATTTGCCGGTTGCAACTCTGCAACTACACAAACTAGCTGGGGACTCTTTTCAGATGCGGCGTAATATCATTGCGCCTGCTGCACCCATGTACGGCAGCAAAGTTCTATGATTATAATGCCGGAATGAGAGTATAGTACCAAACCATATCGGTTAAATTAATTTTAATTTGACATTTTTTTTTTATCTAATTAATTATTAGCTTTTTATTAAACTCACAAAGCCCCTGCAGTTCATTTACGAAGCCCAGTTTGGGAAACCTTGACATAACGTAATGTTTAATGCACTTCATGTTGTTAATTACATCAAATCGAATATATTTTCTTATTCTTTGTATCTTTACATCATGTAACAAGATTATCCTATTTATTTTGCAGTTAGATCAAAAGTAATCTAAAAGTAATCAAATAGTAGTCTGATTATATTAGCTAAAATGTGTAATGTATTACATTATTAAAATTTTTGACATGTACTGTAATTTAGAATCAATAACAGACTACAATTTGTAAGTAACCTACCCAATTCTGGACTTGGCAACTAGCTAAAATAAAATAAAATATGTTTTTTTTATATTTTATTTCATTTAATGTTTCTGGCCTGTTTACACCAAGAATGATAACTATATCAGGATCCACGCCAACATATGCTAACATTGTTTATCATAAGCATGCACAGCAGTTATGTCACATGCTGCTTTAAATGCTCAAGCCATGTAAAGTCAGTGGATTCTAATGGGCTCTCAATTTAAAAAAAAAAAAAAGTGCAACTAGCGTTATAATTGTGGTTTTAAACTTAAATCGATTTTTTTAAATATATCTTTATCGTTATAGGTATCGTCCTTGCTGTGAACAGGCCATTATTTTATTTCAAGTAATAACAATTTTTTAATATGGTTTTAGTAATAATAATCCTGGCTAGAATAAAAATACCATATGAAGACTTTTGAATAGGTGTGTTTTTTTTTCTCAGGAGAAAAATCAGTTGAGGAGGGAGCTCTGGAGGATAGAGGACGTGATAACCGGACTGAGCTCATCCAAAGAAACCTTCAAAATCACCATAGACTCAGTAAAGAATCCAGGTAAGAATGGACTAGTTAGATAGGGTTAATGAACATACTACAGGTTTTTTTTTTTTATATATAACATTGGTATGTAACTCTTGCTTTTGTGCTTCTGAATGTTTGTGTCCAGAGAGAAAACTTGTGCCTTCAGTGATCGAGTCGACAGTGCCTTCTTGGTGCATGACCCCATCCGCGGTCGAGGTGCGGTCACCCCAGCGCAGTCTTACCTCCAGTCCGTTATCACTGCAAATGTACATCGAAGATCTTCTGCATACTCACTCTGTGCCAAAATGTGTATGTATTGCTTGAATGGTGCTGTTCCTAAAATTATTGAACTGTAAGGTACTTTAGACAAAAGACCCTTGCTAAAGACAACTAATTAACAATACTTAATGGTTTACTTAATTGCACGATATTGTTTTTTAGGAAGAGGATGATGCTCCCCCCAGACCACCTTTGCCCCTCCTCTATGATGAGGACACACCCCCTGTTGTCCCGCCCCTACCTAAAGAAACATCGGTCATCAGACACACTTCTGTCCGTGGCCTCAAACGTCAATCCGATGAGAGGAAACGAGACAGAGAAAGCAGCTATGTGAATGGAGATTACAGGGTAATTTAAACTCATTCATGAAGGTCTTTGTTATTGTAAAGTTAACAATGAACTTCACTGTTAACATCAGTGCTGCCATTGTTAACTGAAACTAAAACTATTGAAAGTTGTTTTCAGTCATTTAAATAATGCTGAAATACAATAAATATATTTATTAAATATATATATATATATATATATAATTATATATATATATATATATATATATATATATATATATATATATATATATATATATATATATATAATAAAGTTACATTTATTTACTGTACATAAATAAATTATAAATGTATTTTATATTATACATACTTATTTCTATTATGTAAAAAACAAAAGATAATAATTACAAAATCACAACAGAGTTATTAAAACATAAACCAAAATTAAAATGAAAACTGAAACTATAGAAATTATTCAAAATATGAATTAATACTGTAATCATGTATAAATAATACTAAAATAAAACACTTTTGTCTATAAAATAAAAGTCATTTGTTTTACTGAACTTTACATATATGAAATAAAATGCAGTTATTGAATAAGTTAATTGTAAAAAAAAAAATTATGTAATTTATTTTAATGACCTTATGACATTGTAGTCTTTGCATTGTGATTGATTAATCTGCAGTTAGGATGAAATGAAATGTTTGGGCTTTAGGTGGAACTGCGGTCCTACCTGAGTGAACCAGAGCTTCCTGGAGCAGGAACAGATCAAGTGGACGCAGGCTACCTGACTCTTCAAAGAAGAGGTGAAATGTTATTACAGCTGTTGATCATTCAGGTCATCTTTAAGACACATGATGCTTTTAGTGGTAAAATGCAATTTAACAGGTTGTAATACCAGTATACCTAAAAACAACAAAAAAAAATGTTGTGATCACTTAGGTCTGTCAGGCTCTTCATCCAGAATAAACCAGTATGGTGTGACTTCCTGTTCACTAAGGAGAGGAGATTCGACAACAGTGAGCACCTGATTACTATAGAAAATGATACTTAATTTAACTATTTATTCATTTATAATATATTTATAATTTATACTATTTAATACAAAATTTTATTTATTCATATAAAATGCATCTATAAATTATGTAATTTTCTGTAAAAATTTACATATTCATTAAATAAACACATGTAATTTTAATGATTTTACTATTTTATTAAGCATGTATTATTCCATATTATATTAATTAATTCATCTTATATATATTATATTATATTTTATGTATTTTATTTTAAAATGTTATACATTTGTAATTTTTTAATGTTATATTATATTGTCATATTCAAAATGATGTCATAATCAATTGAATATATATAGATGCTATACCATGTATGTATTTATTTATTATTTGTGGTCCTGTAAACGGTGTAACAGTTATCCTTGTGCAATGTGGACATTTTTTTGCACATATTTTTCAAAAAGCTGAAATTCTTCTACCCATCACAGCCATCAATAGCTACATGTAAAATGTTGAATCTTTTTCCTGTCTCATGTAGGAGAGACCAAAGAGTGCCTTGGAGCGGCTGTGCTCGGTGGAGTCTCAGCCTGATCACCCGCCGCAGAGAGGGAGGATGAGTGTGGAGGAGCAGCTGGAGAGAATGAAAAGGCACCAGAGAGCTCTAGTGCGCGAGCGCAAACGTAACTTGAGTCAGGGTGAGCGACAGCCCGTGGGCTCCCGCACCTCCACTCGACCCGTCAGCTCTGACCCAGGATCAGTACGTTACTCCCTTCCAAATAAACACAGGGACCCTCGCTATGGCCCTCCACCATAAGGTCACAAAGCTAACATGCTAACAAAGCACAGCTTTACATTAACAGGCCATGGGTGGGACGGGGCCGTGCTGTGGGTGTATTTAAGGATTGGCCAGAATGTGGACAGACACATGGAGAGTTACAGTTCTGAACTGGCTTCCTGGCTTCTCCTGCACAGACTTGTGAATATATTCGAATGTGAAGAGAAATGGATAACACTATCTCTGACTGCCTTTCTGATCTCTCACAATGGATTTGAAACATTTTTTATGCCTGTTTTCTCAAATGTTAATTCACTAAATTATTTATTATAATCTATATATATATATTTTCTAAAAATAATTTGTAAAGCTATATTTTATATGAACATAATATGGTGGGAATTATTGACCCTGCTGCCTCGTATTAACAACAAATTAATTATTGTTGGTAATTAACTGGGTATGAAGGTGTTTCTGTGTGCAATCATTCTTAATCATCATCTCCTATAGAAGAATAAATCAGTGAAGTGCCTCTTCATTCTAACCTGAACATCAGTGTCAGAAAATCCTGCTTCAGCTCAAACACTCTGAGAATGATTTCAAATGAAACTATGGAGTGCACCAACTTTGGTTCCGGAAGTAGTTTTACCATTTATTTTTTACAGTAGTGATTGTTATACATACATACATACACACACACACACACACACACACACACACACACACACACACACACATATATATATATATATATATATATACATATATATATATATATATATGTATATGTATATGTATATGTATCTGTATGTGTATGTGTATGTGTGTGTGTGACCCTGGACCACAAAACCAGTCATAAGTCGCACAGGTATATTTGCAGCAATAGCCAAAAATACATTGTTTGGTTTAAAATTATCGATTTTTCTTTTATGTCAAAAATCATTAGGATATTAAGCAAAGATCATGTTCCTTGAAGATATTTTGTAAATTTCCTGCCGTAAATATATCAAAACTTAATTTTTGATTTGTAACATGCATTGCTAAGAACTTCATTTGGACAACTTTAAATGCGATTTTCTCAATATTTTGATTTTTTTGCACCCTCAGATTACAGATTTTCAAATAGTTGTATCTCCGTTGTCCTATCCTAACAAACATATATCAATAATATTCAGCTTTCAAATTATGTATAAATCTCAGTTTCACAAAATTTACCCTTATAACTGGTTTTGTGGTCCAGGGTCACATATATAAATATATATGTATATATTAGTTTTTCACATGCAGGAATTCTGCTGTTAAAGAGCATTATTTAAAAATATGTTGAAATAACTTAAAGTAAATGGCTTCAGCAAAAGCATATTCCATTGATCAACAACCTCTTAGCTCACAGTAGGTCTGTCTTTATAAGTTATTGTTAAAAATTAATTCCTTTATGGAGAAAATGAATGGGATTGTTACTTTGGAACCCGGCTGTTGCACTCTATTGCCCATTTAATGTGGCCACGAGAGCTTGCACTCATTTAGTCAATCTCTTTGTTAGCTAATTGATAATGGTAGGAAATAACCATTTGAGCAGGACCATCGTGTCTTGATTAGCAAGCATTATTGCTGAGTCGGTGGGTTCAAAAGGAGCGCTTAACCACCTTTCAATTAACTGCAATCAGAGTAATCAGCAGGAGCTGCCTGATATTTGGGTTTTCTTTGCTTAAAATCGCCTTTGTCTTTTTTTTTAATTATGCTGCACTCAAAGGTATTTCTGTTGCTCACTGACTTCTCACTTAATGACTGGTTACATCAATGTTGAGGATTGCATTTGGAAAATACATTTCCAATCAAGCACTTAAATCAATTGGAAACCCATGCAATACTAAGTTTCTGAGTCGCGCTGCACATCGCCCCATTGTTTTGATTCATGGAACAATTAACACCACTCAGATGTAGATTCTTTATCAGAAAGTTATAACTGCTATCAGCTGTATGCCTGAAAAAAGAGGATGAGCAACAATGGTTTTCATATTACAGCAGTTAAAAATTGCATTACTCACAGTTATCTTAGGAAAAATATCTATTCGATCTAGGCAACTAAAACCAATTCCAGTTTGGCTCACTCAGTGAAAATTGAAAAAGTTCACTCAGTTTCTCTAAAAATCATGGTGATGTTTTATTGTTATTTCACTAACAGCTGCCAATCAGAGGGGTGGAACGTTTTACTAACCCTAGTTTCAAACTGACAAACTTGACATCATTATCAATTACTACGAACTTTCCTCATAACCGTTATTATGGAAGAACAGACCAAAATTATTAATGACTGGATTTTTATCCAAAAAATTATTTTTAGTGTGAGAATGTTCCTCAAACCTAATACTGTACCATCTGACTAGCAATAGCAAGAGGAAAATTAATTCACATTAAATAATCCATTTATTTGATCAAAATACATTAAAAACAGTAATTTTATGAAATATTTGTACAATTTAAAATAACTGTTTTCTATTATAATGCCATTTAAAATGTAATTAGTTCCTGTGATGGGATAATACAGTAGCCATTAATCTTTTGTAAGATTATAAATGTCTTTACTGTCACTTTTGATCAACTGAATGTGAATAAAAGTATAAATTTCTTTAAAAATAAATAAAATAAAAAATTCCCGACCTGAAATTTTTGGAAGAGTAGTATAAAAAAAATTCCACTCATCAAGGCATTTCACAGGGTCTTTCACCACACCATCACTGTTAACCAGTTTGTCAGTAGGCAGTGATGTGGTATGTTGTTATATGAACTGTATACAGTGACAAAAAGAACCAGAATTAATTAGCAATGAAACTGTGATAGCAGACTAGCTGTAAGACAAATATAATATTGTTGTGTACATCAATACTCCAACCTCTGAACTCGAGTCACCTTTCTAATGTTGAGGTTTGCACTAAAGGCACAAATAAACCGAATTCTCTAAATACCTTTTTTTCATTGCAGTGTGACTGTACTTGTACTGTAGATGTATCTCTGACAACTGAGTAATACATGCCTATGAGTGGGGGAATGAATGGATGGGTTTGCATGGTTCTTTAATTGTTCAAGCTGATTGTAAGCCGTTTTGCATGGTTAGATGTGTTCAACTACAAAAATCTATAGCATGTTGTAATTTGGTGATGGGGTGTGATTTGAAATAGTGACACAATTGCCTAATTCCTGTATTTTTTCTCCTTTTTTCTGTCTCTTCACCAATTTGTCAACAAAACCAGGCTTAAATTTAAAGAAGTAGTTCACCCAAAAAGGAAAATTTGCTCAAAACGTACTCACCCTCAGGCCATCCAAGATGTAGATGAGTATGTTTCTGTTATGTCTGTTGCATCACTTACTCATAAATTGAACCTGAATGGGTGCCGTCAGAATTAGAGTCCAAACAACTAATAAAAACTTTACCATAATCCACAAGTAAGCCACACAATTTACACGACTTCATCAGTTAATGTCTTGTGAAGCGAAAAGCTGCATGTTTGTAATAAACAAATGCATCATTTGTTTATTGTAGAAGATAATTGATTATAGTCATGTGGATTGCTAGTGAAGTTTTTATCAGCTGGATGGACTCTCATTCTGACGGCACCCATTCACTGCAGAGGATCCATTGGTGAGCAAGTGATGTTATGCTAAATTTCTTCAAATTAACTACATCTTGGATGCCCTGAGGGTGAGTAAATTTGGAGAAAATGTTCTTTTTTTGGACTATTTCTTTAAGTGCAGGAGAAACTACAAAAGCATAAAACAGTTGACTTAGTTACTTAACTAAAGATTAGTCATCTTTGTGATATATGACAAAGATATTTTGTGTCTGACCCATGAGGTTTTCAATCCAGGATCAAGGCTCATTTGCAGAGGAATTGGAGTGTGTGTTGCATAAATGCTGTATATTGTTGTCTTCGCCCTAGTAGGAATGGGAAAAAGTCATTGATTTGCAGACCTTGTATGATGAATCACAGCGGCCGGGATCAGATGAATGGCTGACTGTTGAGGCCCGGCCAATGAATGCACAGGAGCTGGAGCCGGAGGTGGAGCCTGTGAACTTTGATTTTGATCTTACCCGGGAGGTAAAGTCAAATTTTAGTGACATTTGCTGACAAACCAAAATCACCTGATTCAATCCTAACCAGTTAGGTTGTAACCCTGAAGTATGAAATAATACTCAAAAAAATATCACATTTGTTATGACTTCCATGGCCCATATCGTGTTACATAGGAGAATATGGAGCTCAAAATCGAGGAGGTGAAAAAATTACTCAAGAGGCCCAAACTAAGCAAAAAAATTTAATTTGGTGCAGTTGCTGGTATTTATGACCAAAATGTAAAATGAAATTCTGATGGCTTATAATGTAAATCAATAACAGCAGACTAAATAGGTATAAATGTAAATATCAGTCATGTAATGAATGGATAATTAAATAAAGCCAAGTTGTTTCAGTCCAGTTAAGTGTTCAACCTGAAATTCTATTAATATAAAACTTCTTACATTTACTTAGTTCACCACAAAAATATGTACCACGACCTGAATCAGTTGCTAAAAAATATAAGCTATCAATCGGATGACAGAAAGTATGTATTAGATTATGTACAACAGATTTTACAATAAAGATTTGATTATGTTGATAACTTAAATTTAAATAATAAAATCACAAATGATACAGCTGTCCTTTTAGGGTAAGGTATGGTTAGTTCTAACTATTAAAGGGATACTCCACCCCAAAATGAAAATTTTGTCATTAATCACTTACCCCCATGTTGTTCCAAACCCTTAAAAGCTCCATTCGTCTTCGGAACACAATTTAAAATATTTTGGATGAAAACCGGGACGCCTGTGACTGTCCCATAGACTGCCAAGTAAATAACTGTGTCAAGGACCATAAAAGGTATGAAAGTCATTGTCAAAATACTCCATCTGCCATCAGACCTGCAATCTGGGTTATATGAAGTGACAGGAACACTTGGAACACAAAGCGAAGAAAACAAAAATAATGACTTTATTCAACAATTCCTTTGTCAACAGTCTCCTCTGTGTATCATCCGTGCCACAAGGATGTGATGTTTCTACTTGTATTTAGCTTTGATTTGAAATAAAACAGCGCATCCTTGTGGTGTGGATGTTACAGAAGAGCATACGCAGCATACGGTGATAATGAGAGACACAGAGGAGACTGCTGACAAAGGAATTATTGAATAAAGTCATTATTTTTGTTTTCTTTGCTTAAAAAGTGTTCCCGTCACCTCATATAACCCAGATTGCACGTCTGATGGCAGATGGAGTATTCTGACGATGACTTTCATACCTTTTATGGACCTTGACACTGTTATTTACTTGGCAGTCTATGGGACAGTCACAGGCCTCCCGGTTTTCATCCAAAATATCTTAAATTGTGTTCCGAAGACAAACAGATCTTTTATGGGTTTGGAACGACATGGGGGTAAGTGATTAATGACAAAATTTTCATCTTGGGGTGGATTATCCCTTTAAGTTGCAGATGTCTATTATTTGAGAGAAACTCAGTGTATTGTGGGATTCCTCTGTTGTCAGCTGTGTACGCCACAGAAGGTGTCCATCCCAGAGCGACTCATGGATGTGGAGTTAGATGAAGACCTGAGTCCCGAAGAGAAGGAGACTCGTTCTCGCACCGTAGCAAAGATAAAAAGCCTACTGTCTAAGTCGAGGTATGGTGGGAAAATAAGACTTATGCCGATATAAATGGATGATGTACTAAGATGTTGTCTTCTTTTGTGGCATTTCAGTGGGAACTCTATGGATGTCGAGCACACAGATTTCAGTGAGCTGGATGAAGAGCAGCAACAGCAGGAGAGGATCATGAGCATTCATCGAGCTCTCGCCACAGAGGCCTCCATCAAGAGGAAGCAAGTCACCGGTGAGACATTATCAAGCATCTCTGAGAACATTATAATATAGTATTTTGTCATCCTGATATTTTAATTTTAATGTTTTGTTTTGCAGCCAAAGCCATGTCTGAGTGCTAAATCGTGTCGAGAAGCTTTCTTGGGAACCCACAGATTAATTGTTTTGTGTTTTTTGTACCTAATACATATTTATAATTCACATTCAATCATTCAGGTTCTTTGTTGTTCAAACTTTTTATACGTGAGATTGTTTTTTATTAATTTTACTGGTGAGCACTTTGTTTTAAAAATCTGAGTTTACTTTTTTTTTTTTTTTTTTTTTGCATGACATTTTCATCACCATGTAATCATGACTTAAAGGTACTTATTCTTTTGCAGTGTGGTTTATTATGTATAAAAATATTTCATTTTATTTAGCAAAACTGAAAACTGTCATCTTCATATATTAGATTGATCATTAAAAATTCACAATTTTCATACATTACAGACAATTAAGCTCAAGCTCTAAATAAAGTTTGTTTGCACAAAGTTGTTTCCTTCTTATTAAAACATAATAAAGGTTCCAGATATACCATTATTAAATTAGCATATTGTCTTTTCATATCTGTTTGTAGACAGCATAACACTGACTGCTTTTCATTTTTATTTTTATTTATGAAATCTTTTCGGGGAAATAAAAGAGAAAAATACATATATGGAAAGTTTTAAAGCTTTTTATGACCACAATAACTGAATTGTTTTACTCTTTATTAATATGTTCCCACACCTTTAAATACACACAGCTGACATTTTGTCTGCAAATTTCTGTACCTCACTTTCTTGATAATTCTATAAAAATTGTCATCTACTCATCCTCGCGTATATATGAAATCATAAGGGCTGAGTAGACTGAGACAGGAATTTCATATGAACTTTAATTCGCATTGAATAAACCATTCTCAACAAGACCAGGCAAGTCTGAATAACTTGACAACAGACATAATTACATTAAAAATTGAAACCCACAATTTTTCAATTTTAATGGAAATAAAAATGTGCGCTGTCTATCAATACCTCACTGGAACATTTTAGGAGATCGAGAAATTATAACAACAACAAAAAAAACAATGCCATTTATGTGGATTTTACAAATGCCATTTTAAAAGTCTTTTTCTTGTCCTCCTTTGAGTCTGTGTGCAGTTCCTGTTCCTTGAGCTCTGTGTGGGATGAATGTGTTTTCTCGTCCTTGTGTGGTTCTGATGGTTGTTCAGGGGCCTTTTCTGAACTGTCTGACTTCTCGGGCACAGCGGCGCTCGCACTCTCAGCAGGTGGGTCGGGCTGTGAAGAGGAAGCACAGCAGTTCACAACAAATCAACAACAGACTTGATCACGTGTGCTCACACAGTTTATCTCAGCCAAAGCTTGCCAGGAGTAATTCACAGTATGTTAGTCTCAATTTATCAACATTATGTCAACCCATATCTTATAAGAAAGAGCTCTGACCTCACTAAAGCCCAGTCCACAGTGTCTCCTGTTCCTTCCTGATAACTTCCCATCCAGACCCTGCTGATACTGGTGCTCGAGCTCTGTGTTAATCTTCCGATCCTCTGCCCCTACAGACACACAATATACCCTCTTCATTACAGACAGTTAAAGGCCATCAGCATTTTCCCATATTCCCAACGATGTTGATATAATATTAATAGACATTCAAATTATCCCACAACAATAAAATGTCTCCCTGATGGTTGTATATCAGTATCAAACTAGATTACGGTAGTTGTTTTATATTTTATAAGTGTAGAATGCATTGTAACCTGGTCCTATGTGCACAATAAACGCCAGGACATTACCAGTGGTTGCTTTAAAGGTCAGAGCATGTACTCTTTGACCAGTGATCGCTGAAGGGAAAAGGATATGTTGCGTACAGGATGTCATCTGATGGTCGAAGTCTCCACACAACCGGGAGTTTGGAAGTGTCTCATCCAACACAATAGGAGGTTGCAATCACTTTTTAAACTGTCAAGCATTCAAATCCACCAACCCTTCACTTCCGCCCTAGAGACTCACCGCTGCGGAAATGGGAAGTTGACTTGTGATCCCCAATAACAAGGCGTCCAGTGTGCTCCTTCTGCCAGTTCAAGAAAACAATTGAAGCAAGAATGGGCGATAGTGGGTATGTTCAAATTACATAATTGTCTGAAACAAAGAAATTACTTGACAGAAAGCAATGTACCTTTCCTGACCCCTGCTTCCTTTCAAACTTCCCCAAACCTTCTTATTCCCATAAACATCCCCATACCCAATTTGCGGTTCCTGTCTGCTTAACAGGTCAAAACAGATTCAGTTGAACCATTAGGGTCTTACAGAAAAGCATATACACTTACATTTTTTCTTATCTATCTATATCTATCTATATATATATATATATATATATATATATATATATATATATATACATATACACACACACCACATATATACACATACATATATATATATATATATATATATATATATATATATATATATATATAATATATATATATATATTAGCACACCACTTAAAATTAAAATGACGTTTAGATACAAATGCAGAAAAAAGCTTAACGTTAACAGACATAAACTGGAACTGAAAAACCTGGTAACGCTACAGTAGTTATTATGCAAAATTATTATGGCAGAAAACGCAATACCGTAGCAAACAGGCAGTTATTACACTAATAACATGCATATATCAATTCTTCAACACACTAATAACATTTAAAAATAGTTACAGCATATTGCTAACAATATGCTAATGCTGCTGGTTCACCGAAATGTCAGATCAGTTGTAGTAAATAAAAAAAATGCATGATGATGGAAACCACATACTTCATCTGGAGATGCGGGTCGTTTCGTGCCTTTACATGTTTCGTCTGAAGAACTCATGATTTTGAGAAGATTCTAAACTACAGTAGTCAAATTAACATTGCTTGCGCCTCCCTGCTACAACGTTTTCTTAGCAGCTAGCAGCTAGCTTGACCCGCGCGGTGTATCATGGGAGTTGTAGTTACAACGACACGAAATCGAGTTTCCTCTACTTTTAGCATCTATTTTTAATTAATCTTCTTATTTTGCTAACAAAATATTACATACATATATGCAATTTTACATAGCCCATATAAAGGCAGAAACCACTTTTGTATGTTCTACAGCAGTATTTGTAACGATCACTTGTTAAGAAAAACAGTTGAAATCTGTTTTTTTTACACTGATCTATAATAGAGAACTATATAGATCAGTGGCTGCAAACGTATTTTGAGTCAGCACATCAACACATTCTTAGAAACATATAAAAACTTACAAACTATAAAAATATAGAAAATACAACATAAATGATAATATAACACAAACTTCAGACAAAACAGCTGATTGATGTGAATTTAGATTCGCTGTGCATTGCCGTTTAATCAATTACAACAAAGTTTAATGATGTAGTAAATGCAGGGCAAAGCTTGGAGCGGGACACAGACATCTCTCTCCCTCTCTTTTTCTGGCTCAGTGCGTTTATATAAACACATGAGGTCTTGGGTTGTCTCTCAGAGTGAGTTCCGGACTGCAGATCGACTCATATCCATCTGTGAAACTGAGACCAGCATCGTTTCAGCACCTTCGACGACATCAAGCCATGGCTGTCACCGGCTGCTCTCAGTGCATCAAATATATGCTCTTCTTCTTAAATTTCATTTTCTGGGTGAGTTTGTTTGTTTATCAATATTATTTTCATTTAATTATTGTTTCTTGTGCTACCATTGAAAATTTCTGAAGCAATGCTTTATTGCTTTAGTTAAATGAATCCCAATGTACTGATTTTATTCGAAGAAGGCTTCAGAGCAGAAAACAATATATTCTGAAAGTTCTTCTTGAGTCTATTGACTCTATTAACAATTGTTCATTTGAAGTGATTAGATATGCATTTGCCAAAAATATTTTTTTTTTTTCTTTTTTTTTTTACACTGTTTATGTTGTTGAGCTAGAATTTAAGTATATTTAGAACACAGTCTATACATGAACTGGAATAAAAGCATGTCATGTCAGAGATAATTGGAAGTTTCTGTGCAAAATATTTTGTAAAGTATACAATACGTTTCTTTTGCGTCTCACAGTCGGCTAAATGGTATAGTCAGTGTTTTTCTTGTGAATGTTATCCTAGACATGAAGAAAAATGTGTCTCAGGCTCCAGAGAGCCTCCTGTGAGGGTTAGCTGTGGCTTTGCTGTATTTTTACACTTTATAATTATGTCCATGTGCTGTAGGGACACCATAACATAAATACACCATAAAAGAAGAGAGAGAGAGAGAGAAAAATCACATGTGGACAAGCTGTTTAAAAGTTGGAGTAAATTTAGTCAAATGTGATGTTTATTCATATTAAAGACATTTTTATAGGTTTTTGCAGTCATTCTGCTGCAATCACTTTATAAAATGTTTACACTCTGCAGAGCTTATTTTGACTAAAACATCACATGATCCCTGCTAAAAAAAACAGCATATGCTGGTTAAGTATGTTTTGACGCTGGGATGCTGGTTTGAGCTGATCCTTTGCTGGTTTGAGCTGGTCCTTTGCTGGTTTATGCCGGTCCTTTGCTGGTTTATGCCGGTCCTTTGCTGGTTTGAGCTGGTCCTTTGCTGGTTTGAGCTGGTCCTTTGCTGGTCTGAGCTGGTCCTTTGCTGGTCTGAGCTGGTCCTTTGCTGGTTTATGCTGGTCATTTGCTGGCAAAGTACCAGCGTAAACCTGAGCTGGTTTTGCTGGTTTATGCTGGTCCTTTTGCTGGCAAAGGCTGGTCAGCATAAACCCTTTGCAAAGGCCCAGCATGGTCCTTTGCAAAGGCCCAGCATTTAACCTGGGCAAAGGACCATGCATAAATAAGCATCCCAGCATCAAAACATACCTAACCAGCATATGCTGTTTTTTTCAACAGGGAAACAAGTTCAAACAATGGCATCACAGAGTAAAATAAATTGTGCATTTTGAGGAATGTCTAATTAGCATTTAACAGCAAGACAAATATTATGGAATAACATTCATTACTGAAAATAAATAATGTTTACACCAATTCAGAGATCTAAAAATAAAAGTCATGTCATTTTTCAGACTCATTTTAATATAAGCCTACAATTTACATTTGTGTTTTCACACAGCGCCATTCCGAACCCCTCTTGAGATACGTATTGTTTCCCGTCATTGTACTTTACACGCTGCCAACACAAAAATATATCGGGCTGGCTTCCACAATTCTGTGACTTAAGCGGCCACTTCCTGCTCTGTAAATTACAAAAAATAAATAAACAAACAAAAGGTATCACAGAGGCCTGACTCTCAGAGCTGAAGTGGACCCCCCACCCTTTTTTGTGCGTGAATAACACTAAACCTGTCAGAAGTTTCTTCCCCAAATGCAGGAAGAAATGACCTCTGGAATGACCTCAGGAAAAGAATTGAAACAAACATGTCTGGGTGATGACATCTGTTGAGGGATTTTAAATTCCAGCTCTTATAGTCAGTAAAAGTATTTAAATGGTGAATCTATCCTGAAAAGTGCTAATAAACATTCTGTTTTTTTTTTTATCTTCTCTTATTTTTAGCTGGCTGGTGGTGTGATTTTGGCTGTAGGTTTATGGCTTCGCCATGACAGTCAAACCAGCAACCTCCTAATGCTGCAGTTTGAAGGGAATCAAGCACCAGGAACTTTTCATATCAGTAAGTGATTGTCACTCACAGACCAAAGGGGGCTGAAGGCTAAAGTTCAGTTATAAAAATAATCATCAGTTTTAAGAATGGTACCAACAGCTTCTTCATCCCTCAAATACAGTAGGTTCAGATTTAAAATGTTAACTACTTTAGTTCCAATTATCCAACCTTGTTATTTAAACTAGCTACCCAAAGCCTACTATCATAACCCTCTGAAAATGATCAAGCCCATTAATTTCCGACCTAAATGCTCACTTATGCCCGATTTTGTTAATTAAATCCTCTTACAGTATAATTTAGATGCTGAACATTTATTTTGACTGTGCATTGTAATATTTCAGATTTAAGAAGTTGTAAAATATGTAAAATATTTGAATTATTATTTCATTAATTATTATTATAAATTAGTATGTATTTCTACTTCTGCTTACAAAAAAAAAAAAATGAGAAAAGAGACATACAGAATATGAAGCAGCATACATAATTCATAAATTAAGTAAACATAACAGAACTTGAACAGGTAATGCAGTGACATAAGACCTTTATGCAGAATGTAATATATAAATAGTTACATTTATGCAAATAATAATAATAACAATGAATTATTAATATTATTTAATACTTACATTTAATGAATTCATACATTTAGTTATATTTATCATTATTATTGTTAATAATAATAATTAGTAGTAGTAGTGGTGGTGGTGATGGTGATTTTTGTTTTGAATTTTCTTTTTCTCTCTTTCTTTCTTTCTTTCTTTCTTTCTTTCTTTCTTTCTTTCTTTCTAATAATTGAAACAATGAACAAATTACAACAAACTAAATGATTGGCCGAAAATATAAATGTTATAATAGTTTGTTAATATGCATGCTCAAGAAGCCTTTGCACTTTGAACTTTGAGAAACAATTACTCTTAAAATAGAGGAGCATGTCTCCTCAAAAGATAGAAATCGGAAACTGGGTCTAAGTTGGGCTCTGAGAGGGCCACTAAATCACTGTGTGTGTGTGTGTGTGTGTGCCTACTTAACCATATTTTGGGGACAAATTTGTACCCAAAAGTGAGCTAAACCTGACAAAATCACCAAAAAACTCCCTTTGGGGATGCCCTTATTTGTAAAACCGGAATAAAAATAAAGTAAACAAAGTGTTTTTTTTTTGTTTGTTTTTTTTTTTATCGTAAAAATGCATAATGTTTTCTGTGAGGGGTAGGTTAAGGTGTAGGGTTGGTGTAGGGCGATAGAATATACAGTTTGTACAGTATGAAAACCATTACACCTATGGAGAGTCCCAATTTAGATAGCCAAGTACTGGAAAACTGTGTGTGTGTGTGTGTGTGTGTGTGTGTGTGTGTGTGTGTGTGTGTGTGTGTGTGTGTGTGTGTGTGTGTGTGTGTGTGTGTGCCTATTTCATACATTGTGGGAACATTTTTTGGTCTCCATGAGGAAAACAGCTTATAAATAATACAGAATGAGGTTTTTTGAAATTCTTAATAATTTTTTCTGAGTTTTGTCTGAGGGGTAGGTTTAAGGTAAGGGGATAGAAATTTGTACAGTATAAAAACCATTACGTCTCCATAAAACATGGAAACCCAACATGTGTGTGTGTGTGTGTGTGTGTGTGTGTGTGTGTACAAGTATATTTAAACAACTATGATGGCAGCAGCACAATATCGTTGCATAAGAGCTTTTATCCTGTTTGTCATGTAGTCAGATGGAGTAATGTTGTCGTTCTTGTATTTTCTTTAGTAACACTGAATTCTGCTGCTTTCACATGAAATCAGTGATTCTCCAGACACTCCCACAGGGTGTTTTAAAAGAACTAGGGAAAGACTAAAAGTTACCACAGGGTGTGTGCATACTACACCCATGTGTGCGCACACACACACACACACACACACACACACACACACACACACACACTCACACACACACACACACACACCACACACACACACACACACACACACTCAAGTTTACACACTTAACCACAGCAGATGTATGCAGGGAATTCAGTGGCAGAAGGTCAGCATGTTGTGGGCACTAGTGTAGAGTTAGCACCCATTCATTTTTGTAGAAAGCATTGGGTTGTCTCTCTCCACTCAGTATAAGTACATGGAGGAACCAGAGCTCCACCTGTTTCTTTTTATAGCAGCAACAACCTTTTCTGATTAAAGAAGTTAGGGTTGTTGGTCTGGCCCACCCGGGGAAAGAAGAGAGAGATGAAGCGTTCCCCTCCCACTGCTACTGAACATCCGTGTAATTGAAAAAGCCCTGCTCATGTGCCCGTTACACCACAAATTAGAAGTGCTGGTTAGACAACCCTAAAAATATGTTCAAGCCCGGCCGCTGCAGCAAATCATTATAGCATAGAGAGGAATCTGGCTGGAGAATACTTACAGATTCCTAAATATAAGTTTTAAACGCAGAATGGTGCTTGTGCAGCAGGGATAGCTGTGTATTTTGCACAAGGAGACTGAAAGAGGATACACATAATATATAGGCCCTATACATACGTAACTTTCTTTTTATCTTATGCAGAGGTTGTTGGAGAGGTTGGAGATTTAAAAAATATTTTGCACCTTCTAATCAATAATAAAAAAATTCTGATCAAAAATTAGCCTTCCTAACACGAGCTGACATTTGACTCAAAGTGATTTCAGGGGCATTTTCTTTACTAAAGTAAATAGTAAATGATAAAATAAGAACAAATATATTAATGACAATCAATAGCACAAACAAAAACTATAACAAGAAACGTTTTCAGTTCAAAATTTAGCCTTCCTAATATGAGGTGACATTTGACTCCTTAAAGTGACTTACAGGGGTATTTTAACCTTTGCAATGGCATAATTTTCATCTGTCAAATTAAAAAAAAATGTTTATGAGCTCTTTAAAATTTCTATTTAAAACAGTAGAATAAGAAATAGAATAAGACAAGTAAGTTACCAATCTTATGTATAAAAAAAAAAAATGAATAAAAAATTAATTTGTATTACAGAGGGTGCATAGAAGAACACAAAAGTGGCTTGTAGGTACATGTTCAGATGTTTAATGGGGCTCAGAAGTGGCATGAGTGCAATTAAATTCCTTAATTCATGTGGAGATTAATGTTTTAAATCTACAATTTTGAATACAGAAATATTAAATGATTTTAAGTAACTGAAATTATACCTAAAAATAAAACTGAAACCGCCAGCAGGTGGCGGCAAGTCACTGATTTTATCACTGAATCATTCATTCAATTGATTCTTTTGAACGGCTGATTGTGCAAATGATACGTTCTGTCATCTGTCATCGCATTATCAAGCGCGGAAGCTGCGGGAATGAGTAGAATTGTTATTAATAGCCACAATCCCGCGCAGAAATTCAAGTCCTGCTCTGTGTGTTCTCTGCTAATAGCCCGACTGTGAATGATGGGAGCGGCGTTATGTTGTCAGTGAGCAGCTGCAGCTGTGGCGGGGATGATTTTTTGGTGTGCCGGCAGAACAACAATGCACTACGTTTCTTTTCCCCTCATTTTTTCCAGTTGGAGGAAATCCATCATAGACTCACTGCAATTAGAAGAAATCCATCGTAACAACAGAGAACTTTAATCCCTGCTTAATGTAACCCCATAGTTGCATCAGTAAGTTAAGCACACCTTCATTCAAATCAACCCATGCAAAAAAGAAGTGTGCTTAATTGCATTGAATGCACGCTTACATTTAAATTTAATATATTTTCAATAGACTTAATTGCAACTTCATTACAGATTAATAATTACAAAAATATATAAATACATGACAAACAAGTTTTAATAGAAATGACACTGACATGTAATTTAGTTCACCATAAATGCTTGTCAGTAGGCTACATAATTATGAAATTACATATAATAATCTTCTTAAAGGGACAGTTTACCAAAAAATTAGGTATTTTGAAAATTGTTGATAACCAAACAGTTGACGGTAACCAATGGCTTCCTTATTATGGAAAAAATACTGTGGAAGTCAATGGCTTCCGTCAACCAACAGCCAACCAGCATTTTCTTTTTTGGGCGAACTATCCCTTTAAGTCCTACCTAATATACATTTAAACTATAATAGATATTCATTTAATTGCAGTTAACATCCAGTTGAGTGTATGAAAACATTAAATTCATTATGCACTTCAGCATATTTTTTTAAGTTTATAATTTCTATATAAGTACTTTTTAAAAATCAGAAATGTGTTTTTTTTTTTTTTTTACAATTAAACAGTGGTCTGTATGGGTGTTGTGTGTTGCTGTGCAGCTGCTAGAATATTCTTTTGAGAAATCGTTCTTTTAGTGTATTGTGATATGGTTGTTAGGGTGTTCAGAGTGGTTGTTCAGAGTTGTTACTAGGCTATTGTAGGTAAATGAAGTTCAAAACAGCCAATTCTCTTAATGTAAGTGTATTGTATTTATTCTGCATGTTTTATCAGTCACTATGTTTGCAGCACAAACCAAGGTTTATACTTTATGGGTTTAGAACAAACTAACAAACAACAACAACAAAAACCCTTTAGTATAATAATACATTTGCAGTTAATTTACAGGGAAGCTGAAAAGCAGATGGTGTTAGAGATGGGTTTGTTTTCAGATGCTATTGTGGAAGTCTGATGGAGAACAGAGAGCAAATGTGCTTTGTTACGTAGAGGGTTCCTGTTTGGACTAGAGTTTCCTATGCCTATTTATATGGTGAAGTGCTCTTTTACCTAAAGATTCTCTCTCTCTCTCTCTCTCTCTCTCTCTCTCTATCTCTCTATCTGACTTTTGCAGCATTTAAAGCTACTGCTATGGTAAATCAAACAGGAAAATCCACATGAGCTTTTTTCCCCATTTGTATTGTTTGTCTGAATTTCAGTGCCAATAACAAAATGAGCAAAGAGAGGAATAGAGTTAACCAGCTCAGATCTGAGCTGCAATACAATGTAAGATGAAGAATAGCAGTTACTTCTAATTTAATCAGTGCATTATTTTATTTATCCATAATTTAATTTTTTAATCTATCCTTACGACTGACTGATGACTGTAGTTTCAGATACACTCAAATATATACTGAGAGGGTTCAAATGTGTTGTAGCTAATGTTTAACACTGCTGCACACTTGCCATCTAGTGGCAACATACTGCATTAACTCATTATGTCATGATGTCATTTCTACCAATCTCAACACCTGTTTGTAAAAATGAGGAGTGAGTGCTATGGAAACTGTATGAACATGTGCAATTAATATGAATCTGTGATTATGATGTTAAGCTCATTCATCCATTGTCTCTGTTGCTTTTTCAGGTGTGTATGTTCTCATAGCGATTGGGGCTGTAATGATGTTTGTGGGGTTCCTTGGTTGTTACGGAGCTATTCAAGAATCTCAGTGTCTCTTAGGAACGGTAGGTTTTTACTCATCTCACACTATTAGTATAATATGTAAGTTAAAATTTATCCAGAAAGATGAATAAACATTGATTTATGCATTAATTGTTTAATAATTCAACCAGATTCTATTAGAAGATGAGACAATACCTTTGTGAAAAAGAACAGTTTTGCATACTTTTAAGTATTTATTACAGAAATAATTTACTTTGCTGTGAAATAATGTTATGTTTTTGGGCACTAAGCTGCATGTCTGTTGCAATTGAAAATGTATTTTTGTTTGCAGTGCAATTAGCTGAACTTTAGAGTGATATTTTTTGTTTTGTTTTTTAAGTAGGATTTAAATGCATCATTATATGATGTTTTTTTAAGCACTTCTATTGTCTTTAAAATTTGGTTAACGTGTACTGTCGAATGTACTGACAAGCATTTATGGTAAACACTACTTCATATGGTATTAAAACAATTCCTATTGAAACTTGTATGTCAAATATTTAATTGTATTTGTAATTATAAATTGTTTTGTAATTACACATGTAATGATGAAGTTGTACATTTCTGAACTGACACATATAAAGTGTATTAACTTTGAAAGTGTAAGCACACCTAAGTGGCTTTTTATTTCATTAATATTATCTTATCTGCAAGTACAGTTTTTAAAAACTTACTTAAAAGTTTTAAAGTACACCAAAACTGCAAATTCAACACAATTAAGCACACTTTTTTTTCACAAGGGTAGTCATGATGTCAGTTTGTAGGCCAACCCAGAAAGCTAATTCGCTAAAGCTAATATCCATGTGGAATCTTCTATGGGTGTTAGGCATGTTTTATTTGGTTTTTTAAACTATAAGCTCTGTGTTTAACATGAAAAAGTGATTTGAAGAGTTGTTTCATCTTTTGTTCTACACACTACACACACGTTCTTCCAATTCAAGTGTTTCTTTTGTTCATCAAACAGTTTATCTCTTTTTCTTCCTCAGTTCTTCACATGTTTAGTGATCCTCTTCGCCTGTGAGGTGGCAGCAGGACTATGGGGCTTTATTAACAGGGACACGGTAAGGCTAAAAATTTTGTACATGACACTCAGAAAATCTGTAGTTTAAGATTTCATTTTAAGGCTGTCACGCTCTCACTTTCTGTCTGTCCAGATCTCCACGGAGCTCATTAACTTCTATGATGCGGCATACATTAAAGCTGTGGATCCTGTGGACACATCATCCAGACCAGCAGCTTCCAAAGTTTTGGAGGTCTTTCATAACTCAGTGAGTTGCCAAAATCTATTCCTTTATCAAAATCCTTCATTTTGGACAGTTAATAATCACTATCACTTATATATATATATATATATATATATATATATATATATATATATATATATATATATATATATTTTGCTCTCTCTCAATATCTAGCTGAATTGCTGTGGTAAAGGGGATGAAAATCCACTTTTCAAAACTGTCCAGACCTCTCTGTGTACCGAAAAGACACTCCAGCTTGACCCGGTCATCTCCCAGGTATCTTCTGTATGTTTAAGACCATGATAGAGAACTCATTTCAATTCAGCCTGATCTTAAGGCAAGAATGTAAACACATCAATATATTTCTATGAAAGAGTAAAGTTTCTTTTAAAGCATATTTTGATGGACTGTTATGGTTTTAACTCCTCTAGAACTCTTCACTTTTCAGTTGATTCTTATGAAAATATTCTTAAAGGGTTAGTTCACCCAAAAATGAAAATTAACCTGTTTTACTTACCCTCGAGATGTCCTAGTTGTATTTGCCTTTCTTCTTTCAGACGAATCCATTCAGAGTTGTATTAAAAATTGTCCTGGCTATTCCAAGCTCTATCATTGCAGATGGTGGGTGTCTCTGTTCAACAGGCCAATAGACGTTAAATAAAGTGTGCGAATCCATAATAAAACGTGCCTCATATGACTTACGTTATTAATTAATTAATGTCAGAATCTTCAATTTTGTGTGAACTAACCCTTTAATAATAAGCCATGCCATGATATTTTTCTAAGTGCAAAAATCTTACCCGTTTCATTTATGTATGCATTACAAATTTATAGTTTGTTTATTTTAAAACTGTGTAATCCAAATTAATATAAATGTAAAAATGCAATTCATTTACATAAATGTAAAATTAGGTCTAAATATCGTTTGAGTTTAATTGGTATTAAACTAAATTATAACCAAATCAAACAATCTTATAAACAGGGATATTTTGATAGCTGACAGTCTATTTGATTGTGGATAGACTAATGTATTGATGTTGTGCGCTTCAGAGTTGCCACACAAAGATAAGGGAACTGTTCACTGAGAAACTCCACATCATTGGATTGGCCGCCCTAGTGATTGCTGTCATTATGGTGAGAATAAACTCACACATGCACAATTACAGACTTGTGCTAGGAATAACTAAAGACAGCTGTGTGTGTGATTTCTCTCTGCTGTGTGTCTAGGTTTTTGAGATGATCTTCACCATGGTCCTCTGCTGTGCAATCCGCAATGCTCCTGCATATTGAGTTGCTGGATGATGACCAGCCTGATCAACAATGTTTGATTTTGGTAGTGATGGGCAGGAGGCCATTTCACCTCTGCCTTTCCTCTCTTTTCAAGTTCAAGTGTCCACACACTGAACATTGATCCCTGTGTTTGTAGAGAGGACTTCCTATGTGAGGACATCAGAATACAACACCAAGGGCTATATAAATAAACCAGTAACCAATATCAGGGAGGAGGAAGAATGTGATTGACAGTAATATGAATAACTTTGCCTTAATGTTTTATTGTTTTACTTTTATTTAATCATTTTTATTAAATTTGCTCTTATGGTCTGTTGTTCAACTTTTAGTAGTAAAATTGCTTCAACACACTCTTTAAGCGTGTGTGCATGCTTGTTTGTGAAGTAAATCATTGTTATGTTTATAAAGAGATAAATGTTAACCTATGAATCCATTAGGCAACAAGTCAATTTGTGTCTTCTGAGAATGCATATCATACCAGCCCATAATGATGATGTCATGATAATCCAATGATAACCCACATGAAACAAATCAAAATTTTACCCAATGAGCCTGTGGTATTTTTATTTTGTGGACATTCTGTTTATTTCTAATAAACCTTTCTAATTAAAAAATTCTGCCAAATTATTGTGTTATGAATGTTGTGTTAGCAATGTATTGAATCTTACCTTGTTTGAGGCATGTTTGTATAAAGTTTAGGACACAAATTATTGTACTTTTATTCTGTAGAAACAGAATGTTATTAAGATATAATATTGTGCACTGTCGCTTTAAGAGTAGATAGATAAAATGATGCCGTCATGCACAGAAAATATTGTGCAATGTCACTTTAAGAGCAGAGTAAATATTGTGTAACTAAGATATAATATTGTGCATTGTCGCTTTAAAAGTAAGTAGATAGATAGATAGATAGATAGATAGATAGATAGATAGATAGATAGATAGATAGATAGATAGATAGAATGAAGCAGTTTTCCACGGAAAATATTCTACACTGTCGCTTTAAGAGCAGCAGAGTAAATATTGTGTAACTAAGATATAATATTGTGCATTGTCGCTTTAAGAGTAAGTAGATAGATAGATAGATAGATAGATAGATAGATAGATAGATAGATAGATAGATAGATAGATAGAATGACGCAGTTTTCCACATTAAATATTCTGCACTGTCGCTTTAAGAGCAGCAGAGTAAATATTGTGTTTGCATGTTTCAAAAGGCGAGGCTCCGCCCACTCAGTTTTAAAGTGTGTAAGGTCAGTTTCGTTTGTTCGATCGTGAGGCGTCTGCTGTAAGTGTAAATAACGCGTTAAAGATGGGCGCATCTAATGGCAAACCTCTGAAATGTCCTCTGTGCTACGAGGAGTGTCGTGAGCAGGTGACGCTGGCCTGCGCTCACAGCTTCTGTCGGGCTTGTATCAGAGAGCTGTGGAGCGGATCTCAGACCGGACCATATTACTGCCCCGAGTGTAGATACGAGTACCAGAGTATGCCGGACTATACTGACGGAGCGTCAACATCTGCAGCCACACCAAACACACGTACGTTCACAAAATAAATGTTGACTTTGTTGACCTTGAACATGCGTATGTTATTATTATATTGCACGTGTAAGTTACTCGTGACCACAGTCTATGCTTGTGACGTAGTAGGCCACAGCTACTCCTGTGTTGTTGTCCGGTTGTAGTTGATAAGTTGTCCCTCTCCTGTCAGGTTCCAAGCATTAAGCTTTAAATAGTCAAAGGGATGATGCGTGTATGGGTCTTATATAGTAAAAGAAAGAAAGGGAAAAAAACAACGTTTCTCAGTCACATAGTTTATTTGATTTGTCTGCTAACAATATCCAACATACTTATGTGTTGAGAGAATTATGGTATTTGTGTCTTTTTTATTCTTTCAGGCATGACTATTTGCACCATAATACCAATACAATATCTGCATCCTAATTTCATAGCTAGATTTTTTTAAATTGAATGTATTTTAAAGCACATTATTGAGTTAATATGTATATATATTTATATATCAAAATAAAATATTTGCAAAATTGTACAATTGCAAAATTACTTGAAATGCTGCGCTATAATATTTAGTGACATACAATACAGTAGATAATTCAACTCAAGCTCTTCACAGAAAGTTACTTTGATAAACAAGTTCTGAAATATATATTTGGGGTAAAATAGTATGTTGTGATGGAAATGATGCCATGACTGAGAGATTGCATTTTTGAAAAAATTTATTAAGCAAAATTAATGTCAAAATGTTTTTACAAATTGTACATTTAATTTTCATATCTGTTATTCATATATCAAAAATAAAAAAGTTGAAATCTGTCGACCCCTAAAAAACTGATGAGCTCAAAGCTGATGAAAAAACCTTGTAGACTTTATTTTAGTGTCCCTGTTACATGTAATTATTTTAGTAATAACAGCACAATGTGCATTATTACATGTAACTAGCCCTAAACCACTCTCTAACCCTATAGTATGTAAGTAGTAGGTGTTGATCATTTATATTACTCAGTAATTACATGAAACAGTTTTAAAAGTTGTAAGTTGTGAAGATTATAGACCTTTTATACAGTGCATGCCTTTTCCTCACAGCCTGGTTTTAATTAATTTTAAATTAAATAGGAAATATAACCTGACTAAGGTCTATTACACTGCAACAAAGACACCATAAAATAAATAACCAAGACACGCATTTATATATCAATGTAATACTATGTTTTCAAGTAGATTGGCCATTTGGAAAGAAGCTGTACGGCCGGCACTCAAAGAAATGGCACAGGAAGAGGAAGTACAGTTCAGCATTCCACGGTGGTGGACACAGACTGGGCTCAGCCCCATCTCATAACACCGTCAGTGACTACGATGTAGTCAGAATCATTGACTCTGATGAAGACACATCAGTACCAAGGAAAAGAAAGGCCGCAGCAGACGAACGCTCTTCTGGAAGCCGGTCTCCTTCAATGGTTTGGGGGACCACCTCTACGAATGACACATCCTCACAACGCACACCTCCAGACACAAATGAGATCACGTCTCCTCACGTAGAATCATCACCTGAGAGGAAAACAAGTTCCCCTCAGCAAGACCAGCATCCTGTGGCTTCCTGCAGCGACACCGGCTCACCCAGGACGAGCAACACACCTCAGGGAGAGAAAACCCCCTCACCAGCAGTTAGTGCCTCCTCTCATACACCTGGGAGGCAGGAAACAGATTTTAACAGTGGAGAGCCCCTCAGTATCTCAGCAGCATCTTCATCAGACAGACTTTCCAGGAGCAGTTCTGTGCCTTGCCATTACTGTCCCAGTTCAGAACAGAAGGTGGCGGTAAAGACCTGCCTGGTTTGTGGGGCCTCCATGTGCGCAGAGCACCTGCGGGCACACCTGGAAAAGCCGGTTTTCCAGAACCACCCGCTGGTGAACGCTGTGGAGGATGTGTCTCTGTGGAGATGCCAGGAGCACCAGGAGATGAACCGGATCTACTGTCGATCATGTGCAGTGTGTGTTTGCACTGTGTGTTCCCTGGTCGGGTCGCACAAGGGGCACGAGTGCATCAGCATCCGCGAGGCAGAGCAGGAGCTCAGGGTGGGAGACTATTGGGCATTATGTTTATACACCATTTCCCCTTTCTAAATAGTTTTTAATTGGTGATTTAATATGTTGCTTAAGATTTAGTTAAACCTGTAGTTTTAAGTAGCATACTAATGTTTAAATGTTGGCAACATTTTTTTAATGTTTTTAAAGTCATTTTGATCATAAATTCTTTCTATTTTAAAATATTTTAAAATGCAATTCACATGAAGAACAACATTTATTTGAAATAGAAATCTTTTGTAGCATTATAAATGCCTTTACTCTTACTTTTGAGTAATGTGTACTTGCTGAATAGAAGTATTAATTTCTTTATTTCGAAAAAATGTGTTGCTCATTGGTTTATCTGCATTAATTTCTCAGGGTTCGCTAAAGAATGAGATGCAAAAAATACAAAAAACTGAAAAATCCATTCAGGAAAAACTCTCTGAGCTCATTGAGAAAAAACGTGGGGTCCAGGTAAGTGTGACAATGTTTGTTGATTTAATTGTTGCAGTTTAGCGAGGTTTTTTATTATTACAGTTAGTTATTTTTTTATTTATTTTCACCTAAAAATAAAAAAATTCTGTCATTAATTACTCACCCTCATATCGTTCCAAACCTGTAAGACCTTCATTCATCTTCGGAAGACAAATTAAGATATTTTTTGATGAAATCCAAGAGCTTTTGAACAATTTAAAGAACTACCCCTTTAAGTTGTTCATGGGTTTATGCTCTTTGTCCAATGTTGTTATTAACTAAAATTATTGAAAGTCATTTTTGTTCATTGAAATACAGCTGAAACAAAATAAAAAACTAACTTAAAGTGCTTAAAAGAAAACTAGAAATGAAAAAAACAAAAGTTTAAGTACTAAAATTACTAAAAGCTTTATAAATAAAAGTCATAAATGAACATACAATAACATCAAATAAAATGCTAACTCTGTGAACAGGAGCTTTTGCTTCCCTGGTGTTTTGTGATTCTTGCAGGCAGGGCTAGAGGACGTGCGGGCGGCCGTATTGCAGCAGTATCAGGCCATGCGGGTGACTCTAGAGCATGAGGAGGAGCAGGCTTTACTCTGTGTGACCCAGGAAGAGGACAGAGTGCTGGGAAGCATTGAGAAGCAGCTGGACACATTACAGGGTGCTTTGATATCTAGCCAGAGTATATTAAACACACTGCAGGGAATGGCCAATGCTGAAGGGGCATCACAGTACCAAGACCAGGCCTTCATCATGGTATGACAAGCAGCATTGATCTTAAACTGATCGAAATATTCATTAGAAAATATTATTCATTTTTACCGGTTATTTCAGGAATACAGCAAGATGGCAGGACGGTAAGTAAAATGGTTCAAATAATTGTTGATTATTAAATAATTATGTTTATGAAGTAAAACTGATATCCTCCTCCAGACTGACTGAATTGTCTGATCCTGTACAAAATCTTGAGACTCCCGAAGAGATAAACCATAACCGGCTGGACTGTCTTAATAATTGGACCGAGAGGAGACTGGAGACTGTGCTCATATCACTGCCTCATCGAGACCCTTTCAGACTGCTGTGTGAGGCTTTTACACACTTCACAGTATAAATCATATATATTATAATACTGGAATAACATATAAAAACAACCTATAGTGATGATCAGTGTTAGGAGTAACACATTACAAAAGTCACGATATAACAGTAGTATGTTACTTTTTGCTGTAACGCAGTAATATAATGCATTACTAATAAAATTTGGGTAATATTATTACTTGTTACAATCTCGGTAATGCAAGTTACAACAACTATTTTAATTCAAAATTAAGTGGATTATATTAAAAGGAAAATTCAAAATTAAAATTTTGTCATCATTTACTCACCCACAAGTTGTTCCAAACCTGTTTCTTTTCTGAAGACAAAAGAAGAGATTTTGAAGAATATGGGTAATAAAACAGTTTCTGATCCTCTTTGACTTGCATAAAGTATTGTCAATGGGGACCAGCAGAATTCAACAGAAGAAAGAAACTCATACAGGTTTAGAACGACATGAGGGTGAGTAAACGAAGACAGAATTTTTATTTTTGAGTGAACTATCCCTTATTAAACAAGGATGAATTAAATTTATCAAAAGCCATATAAGTTGCAAAATATTTCTATTTCAAATAAATGCTGTTCTTTTCGTCAAAGAATCCTGAAAAGATCAAATTTTCAACAATGATGTTACTTGAGCACAAAATCAACATATTAGAATGATTTCTGAAAGATCATGTGACACTGAGTAATGACCCCTTAAAAATCACAGGTATGAATTACATTATTAAAATGTTAAATTAGAAAACAAATATATTTTAAACTGTAATCATATTTCACAATATTACTTTTTGTTACTTTTATTTTTTACCAAATAAATGCAAAACAGTTGAGCATAAGAATCTTATTTAAAAAATTAAAAATGCTGCCTGGTAAAGTAAAAATGTTAATTGGGGCCACAGGAAGACGTGATTGGCAGACACAAATATAATGTTTGACAGCTGATGTTTCTGTCTGCAGATGGGATAAGCCCAACTCTAGATCCTGATACTGTCCATCCCAAGCTGCTGCTGTCAGATGAGAACAGGACGGTGCAGTACAGTGAGACCCAGCAGGACTACCCTGAGCAGGAGGCACGCTTCAACATTTTCCCTCAGGTGCTGGGCTCTCATGGCATAGACGGAGGCTGCTGCTACTGGGAAGTGGAGGTCTCTCAGGATGAGGGCCGCTGGAAGGTGGGGGTCTGTGATGGACTGATAGGCAGAAAGGGACAAAAGGACATCTGCCGTATCGGTTTCTACCCTAATTCTTGGTGTTTAATTTACGAGAAGGGAAAGGTGGAAGCCCTACATGATAAGGTAGCTACACCTGTGTGTTCTGCTGAGCTCTGGAAGGTCGGGGTGCTGCTGAATTTTAGTGAGGGTCGCTTGTCTTTTTATAGCGTGGCCAGGGAGGGTTCTCTTTCTTTGCTCTACAGTTTTGAGCATACGTTCACTGAGCCACTGTATCCGGCACTGGCGGTTTCTAAAACTCAGCTCAGCATCTGTGATATATTTACCAAGACCACTACAGACTAGACTACGTTTGTGCTTTTATGAAAGATTTTATTATAATTTTAAAGGAATAATTCACACATTTTTTTATTATTATTATTTTTATTTACTCACCCCTTAGGCTTTTCAAGATATAGGTGACTTTCTTTCTCCAATAAAATTTTTTAGCTGAGCCCATCATCCTTTGCAATTTAAAAAGTTCTTGTCAAGTAGAGGTAGCATCATTTTGCAGATAAAAAACACTAAATAAACCCATGTGGCTCCTGACGATAAAGTGAGGTCTTACCAATCTAAACAATCGGGTCTGTGCAAGAAACTGAACATTATTTAAGTTTTTTCCTGTAATCCATAGCCTCAGATAAATGTGCGAATGTGAAATTATGCCAGTGTGGTTTACAACAGGATCAAAAGAAAGTACCATTTGAACAAAATAATGTTCAGTTTCTTACAGAGACTAATCGTTTCACTTCATAAGACCTCAAAATATCATCAGGAGCCACTGGGATTCATTCAGTGTTTTTGTATTGATTTTTTCCAAATGACTTCCAAAGATCATGGGTTTAGCTGGAAATCATCTTTAATGTTCTACTGGAGAAAAAAGTCACCTATATCTTGGATGACTTTAGGGTGAGTAAATAAACAGAATTTATTTTATTTACTATTGAACTATTCCTTTAAGCTATTCACTTTTACATTTCAAAAAACATTTCACTTAAGCTGGTGAACGATCTCAGCTTCAGCGTGGATAGTGAGAGCTAACTGATCTCTGCTTCATTACAGTTTTGCACATATTTTTTCGGCGCAAACGTTGATTTACCTTCAAAACACCCGGTAAAAGAGTCGCACGGTAACATGCGTCATCACTACGACACACCCTATACGCCATTGGTTCTGGCTTTTGTTCACACAGAGCTCGTTCCGGGACTGAACCCGGCAATGTTATTAGGTCCCAAACCAGGGATCAATCTCGGAATCAATCCCGGGACTTGTTTGCGTTCACACAGAAGGCAATCCGTCAATTTTCTGGCAATTTTCCAGCAATTTTCCTGGACCAACGTGCTGTGTGAAAGGGGCTTTGCAAATCGTAAATGCTGAACTCGAGTGTAAGAGGTCTTGAAAACAATGGCCTATTTTTTTTCTGAGTGATTGATGATGAGAGTATTTTCTGATTTTTAATGGATAGGATTTACATATATAACCTTTTAAAACTCTATTTCCATTTCAAAAAATGTTTTATACATCCATTTATATATCAAATGGTGTTTTATCAAAACAATCTTTAAGTCTTTTTACTTTTTTCAGCCATTTCTTGAACTTCTTTTTATGTTTCTGCTAGGATTCATGTCACTTGAGATAAATAATTTGTATTTTTATATCGAGTAAAATATAAAATTTGCACTATATTTACATGTACACTTTGAAATCAAATGAAGGCCAGGAGAAATATTAGTCAAAAAATCTGAAGACAACAACCATTCACATTCCAAATGAAACTCATAGATTTTCTGAGTTACTTTTATGTCAATCTAGAATAAATGTAATAATAAACACTGAGTTTTTCAACATGGAACATGTTTCCATTCATTATCCAGGTTTATGTTTATGTATATATTTTTTTACTAGTATCTCAATCAATCTTCTGATATTTTTGAAATATTTACTACCATATCTATGTCATCTTTTATAGTTTTAGCCAGTGTTGAACTGTTGGCAGTGGAATATTTCCGCCTGTGTAGATTATGAATACTCCATTTAAACTCTAGGTGGCAGTATTGTTGAATATCTAAACAGAGGAAACGTTGACATTTAATTCATACTGAGGAAACCAAACAGATAGTTTGAACTGTACTGCAGTGCTTAATGGATTAAACTCAAATGATTCTTAAAAATGGTCTGATTTTTTTTTCTGTACTCTCCTGCATTGTATTGTCAGAAAAGCTTTTCTCTTTTTTTGTGTATGTTTTTTTAAATAACGATGTGCCCTTTTATTCTCACTCAGCCTCTGGTGGGAGGAGTCCATCAGGTGCAAGACAAAATGAGTCATCAGTTCCAAGATCTCTCTGTACCCTCACACAATTCAATTCATTTCAAATCAATACATATTGCCGGATTAATAAAGATGAAGAAAAAGTGAAGAAAAATATAGTGATAAGACCCTTTTGGCAAGTCAATACATGCCTGTATTGACAGATTCAAACGACTTCTGCCATGCTTATAAATTATTCATTTGTTTATAGTGTATATTTTTTATTGCACCTTTAGTTGACAAGTAAATCCATTTCATTAGATTATCTGAAATGTCATCCAATATTCTATTCTATTTTTTAAACATTTTACAATGTAAAAATCTTACAATCTTACAATACTGAAATGATTTCTTTCAGTTTTTGATGCAAAATATAAGTTTTGTGAGAGTCGGCATTTCACTTTTGAAACATTTCCTCTGACGTTCCACCTCCACATTTTTTTTTTTGGTAGAACATCTCTACAGGCAAACTAGGTACACTGCCATGGCAACAAACCTGTGCCCCAAGCCAGGCTCTATCTCAGCGTTACAGACATTTAGTCAGGGGTCGTTTGGCTCCCAGCTGCCTGAAAAACAGGTGCAGAGCCGCTGCGTCACTCTGCTGTAACTGGCAGAAATATCTGAGCTGCCTTACAGCTGCTCACACACGTTGTTTCTATCCCAGTGTGAATTTATACAATTCAGAACAGCTGAGACATGAAGAGGACACCTAGTCCCAGTGAGATAAATCTAATTTACTGCAGAAATTCATTTGTCATGTCTCTTTCCAAAGGGCTGAGTATACTTGATGCTAGATGTGTGTTATTTTTGATATTCCAATATTCAGAATTTTTTATATATAGACCTCCTCTCTTACATCGTAATGAAGTGGTAGTAAGAAACAAGCAAAGCTGTATTCGATGACCTTATATGCACTTTTGTCTTTGTCTCTTGGGAAATCACTTTATTGATTCACTGTAAAAAATGATATGATCAATAAGTCATGGCAACATATGTTTTTCCCATTAGTTTAAAGCATCTGTATGTAAGTTTGTTCCTTTGAAATATCAGTTTCAGATAAGCATATGCAATAAGCATCATTAGAGTCTCACTCACTTGTAATGTCTTTAAGAGCACTTTAATTAAAGCAATAGTTTGCTCCAACTTGAGAATTTGCTTAGAATTTACTCCCACAGGCCATTCAAGAGATGAATTTGCTTCTTCATCGGAACAGATCTGGAGAAATTTGACATCATACTTTCAGATCCTCTGAAGTGAATGGGTGCCGTCAGAATGAGGGTTCAAAATCTAATGAAAACATCACAATAATCCACATGACTCCAAACCATCAACATCTTGTGAAGTAAAATCCATTAAAATGGTTTTAATATCAAACTGTTGCTTCCATTTAAAACACTATTATAATAAACTATAGGTTATACTATAAGAACAAAGTCCTGTACCCATAATATCCAGAGCAAAAGTCATCTTGTCTGAATCTGGAGAGAAATATGCACAAATTGAGCAAAAACTAAAATAATATGTTGGTGGATTTAGATGTGTGAGGAAAACAGGGGACTGACTTTTTCACTTAAGAAAGCATTATTATGGTTTATAGACTCGTATTTTTGCCTGAATCAATGTTAAAACAATTTATGGATTTGTTTCTTAAAAACATGCAGCTTTTCATTTCACAATACATCAATTGGTGTTGATTACTTGGGGATTGTTGTGATGATTTTATCAGCAGTTTAGACTCTCATTCTGATGGCACCCATTGATTGCAGAGTGTGTAATGCTAAATTTCTCCAAATCTGTTCTAATGAAGAGTTCTAATAAATTCGGCTAGCCTGAGTGTGAGTAATTTTCAGCAAGTATTCATTTTTGGTGAACTGTTCCTTTAAGCCCCGAGGAAGCCCTTTGTTGTTCATGTGTATACAACATCTTCTTATATAATATCTATAGATGGTTCCCCTGGCAACAACGCCTTTGACTGCTACACATCCTGGTATATACTATTATACTATTATATATTATATTTTTTGTGCCGTTAAGGCAGATCTTATTTTCTGGTGATTTGACTTTGAATTCTCTGGGTACATTGCCTCATCATTTTCTTCACTTATTATTGTTGTTCCCATGAGGATGTTCATTTCAGGCTTTAGCACAGATGGCCAGGGACAGAGGATATGACCAGCTGGCTAATGTACATATTCCAAGAGCTCTCTCAGAGGACAAGGCTTTTGACACTGTCCTCAATGTGACTTCACTCGGAACACAGTGTATACTGTACATAAAAAGGCTTTCCACCTACTTGACGTTGGGAAGGTTACTTTGGAAATGTAACAGGTACAGATTAGAAGTTACCCTATTTAAAGAAAGTAACAGTAGTGTAACTATTTCAATTATTAAAGTAATGCAACTGATTACACAAATATCCATATGTAACCCCCTGTGTAATCTTTAACATTTCCATAAGTAACTAATTTAATTACACATTTTCTCTTAGTAACTGTAACGGATTACATTTATTTTGTAATGAAATTACATAATTCCGTTACATCTAACTAGTTTCTCATCAACACTGCCTGAAAAACATCCGAATTAAACTGATTATTAAAAGGGAAAAGAAAATTGTAGGTTGGAGACTTGGTTTATTCTTTGGTTATTGATTGTATGGGGTCAAATCTGAATGCAACTTTGAAGGAAAGGGCCAGAGTTTAAGTCGAATAAATGATTGGTGAAGTTTTTTGTTTTCACTGGAATATCGAATTTTGATATTTTAAATAAAAATTACAAGGTCATATTTTAATGAAACATGCATGGATGAATCATTCACAATAAGATCAATAACATGCCTTTAGAAAAAAGAAAGGGTGAATTTT